>NC_068974.1:30627803-30933339 GCF_016808095.1 Vigna angularis | reverse complement strand
GTGCGGAGAGTTATATCATCTCTACTAAATGAAAAAAAAACAGTTAAATTCCCTGTAGACTGTGATTGTTAATCTTTCTTCTGTATTTCAATATGGAGATTTTTGTTTCTAAATTAGAAGTGAGGTATTAGCGTGACTCAATTGGGCAGCATAATCCTTTTAAATGTCATCCTTTCCATTTTGCTATTAAATGCATATAGTTATTCTAATTCCTGGCATTCTTTCTGCAAATTTTGCTTCTTTTTCAATGAACAGACTTAAAAGTAGTTCTTGATGTATAGGAGATGAATTTATTTTACTTTTGATGTCTGCTTTTATGGAGTTCTAATTCAGCAAACATGGCACATTTTCAGAACCTATTTTAGTTTTGAATTTTTAAAACATTAGCTTCCGTGTCTTGAAGGCCTGGTTACACAGGTTTATATTACGGACAGAGTTTTCAAACTCCTAAACAGAGGGGAACCGTTTCATGTTCTAGTGTAGGTCAAGGGGTTGATGCTTCAAAGTCCTATTTTCAAGGGCAGGGCCGGAACAACAATGATTCCAGATCTCAGGCTCATGAAGAAGATATGGATGTTGGATACGAAGGAAATCACTTATCACAAACTTTTGAAGGTCTAGAGCAGAATTTTCGTGATGACATTATTAAACTCACTAAAGAACAGAATGATGCTGAAGATGCAGAATATGCCAGACACAGAGAGGTTTGTGATAAACATAAAAAGTAAACATTATTAATTTGTTACTGTGTTGTTGAAATACCCCATGTCCTCTACACTTTTTGCAACTTCTTTAGTCTTGTTTCTTTCTTTTTCCTAATAGATGCTAGACAATTTACCTTTTTTTTAGAAGATGTTAAAGATACTGTTGAAGCTATAAAACTTTTTATAGCTGTTACGGAAAGTTAGAAACACACCAAGGTATCAGATACAGATCCTCTTAGAATTACGATTTGCAGGGATCGAACTATGTCAATGCAAGCTTATCGACGGGTTGCTATCTTGATTTATGGAAGGAAAAAATTGTTTGTAATGGATAGTTTTGTTGTAACTTGTATACCTAGGCTTTTTCCATTTGATAAACTTGAAGTCATTGTGCAAATGCGAAACTGCAGTTATATACTGCTCTTTTTGCATCTAGGTTAATAAACTTGAAGTGATAATGCAAAACTTTGAATACATCAGTTGCGTGTTCTTTTGTGCATCGTTTAAACTATATGAACTAGCCCAGTGTGTTGTCTGATCTTAGTTCTGTGACCCATTTTTATAATACTTCCTGGATATTAAATTGATGTGCAAAATCATCTTTGCATGAGTATTCTTATTTTTTATTATTGAGTTGGGTTCTTCTTTTAGCTAACTCTGAGCACTGGGTCAGTTGTCACCTGCATCTTTCCTTGTATTTTAAATAATCTATATAACTATGTCTTGAAGCTGATATTTGAAGCACACTGGGTGTTGCAAGGATAATCTTATTCGTGTTGAATTCTGTATTTTTTCAATTCCATTGAGCTTTAACTAAGTTCTACATATTTCTTTTCAGAAAATTAATGCAATCAATGCTCAGTATGAGGAAAAACTGGCAGCACTTCGAGCTCAGCATAGCAACCGAAGAGCTGAATTTCTTCAAAGGGAAGCACATGCTAGGCAACAACAGTACCAGCAACTCATAAGGGATCCTTACCCAAGCAGTGGCATGGCACCCCGAGACCCTCATGGTTTCAACAATGCGAATGCTCCAGGTGTAGGTGGAGAAGTGCAACGAGGTTATTCCGCTGATCACTTTGATCCTTACAAGGAGAGAGCTCGATTTCTTGGAGGTGGTAGAGATCAAGGATTTGAACCGAGGGGTCCATATCCTGGTGGTCGTGTCTACGACACTGGTTCACGCTACTACAATTGAGTTTTGACCCAAAGGTTTATCTCTCATTTTGGGTTTCTACTGCAGGTGAAATTATATTGACATGATCTAATGCTTTGTCGTTTTATCATCTTTTGGTTACCCTGTTTATGGAAGTTAACTGTTATTTATATAGATCAACATTGGAGGTGCAACATTGGTGTTGTGCATTTAGATGTAGAACCGCTAGGATATTTGTTGTTTGTGCTTATTAAAGTCAATAACATAAAAAACTATGTAATACAGTATTTCATTTAATTCAACTGCATTCGGAGAGATAGCATTACTCGGATAACTTGTAGCAAGCATCGATGCCAACCACACAAGAAGCATAGCAAAGCACCAAACCTTATGCTTCTGCTGCTGGTCTTCGATGTTTGTGATTCAAATAGTAAAAAACGCTAATTTAAACAACCAAACAGATAACAAACGAGTGAACCATTTTAGTTCCTAAATTTGTCTTGTTGACACCTTGATTTTTTAAGCTAAGGAGATTTTAAATAAGTTTCTACGCTTTACTATTTATCGTCATGTTGGTCACTTATAATTTCAGTCACATTGAAATTTTTAAAGTAGTATGGTTGATCAATTATACTTTAGATAATCTTTTTAGTGTTTTTTATTATTTTTTTTTCAGTTTTAGGACTATTGTGATTGATATACACTTTTAGGACTAAAGTGATTTACTGAAAAAAAAAACTCTAAAATCCAAGCTGGGCACAGAAGAATGGCCTTTAAATGTTCAATGACTCATGATAGGACATATGATGCAGTATATCTAATGCCATAAATTTAAGAACTTTATTAAGTGACTGATGTTACATTATAAATAAGCAAGTTAATTGTATAAAATTGTTTGGAGGGTGAACAATGAGCAATTCATATAATTTTTGTAGTTAGTTAAACTTATCCCATAAGTCTTTTTCTTCTAATTTCTTCCCCAGCCCATGTAACCGTACACACCATAGCCCTGCATGATCAGAACGTGGGAGAAGAATGGTAGCGTTGGGGTGCACGCAATCGGAGCTCAGGCAAGGAGCATACGGCAGAAGACGATGCCTCCAACCACTCGGTGGGCCTGGATCGCGAACTTGTACAAGCCCATCAGATCTTGCTTCTTAAAGAGCTTCTTGCGATTCCAAGAAGACTGTTGTTGCGCATTGCATCTGTTGGCACTGATTGGTTGTAGAAGGAGAACATCTTTTAAGCTTTTTCGTTGGTTTGCTGGTTTTAATTTTTCAAGTTTGCTGGTTATGATTTTTCTTGCTACTGATTTGTTTTTCTTCTCTCTTCTACCCCGATCTCCTCCTCTCTCTATAACGGTAAAATACGCGACTGTATTCTGTATAAAATACAGATTTTATTTAATGAGAAGAAAAATAAAATAAAATATTGTATCAGAATAAGACAACCACGAAGACATTTGCTTTATTAAAGATTCTCTTAGAAATTATTGGATGTTGAGGTTATACTGAAACGGAGCTTGCAAATTTATTGCTGCTGCTATTCAAGCTAAGTTACGTTGATGGATCACAAAAGTGGGTTTAAAAGAAATTAATTAAGTGGACAATTATGTAATCAAGAAGAAAACAAATAGCAAAATTTTCAGGGGATCTATTTTTGAGCTGGACACCCTGAATAACCATTATAAGCTTACAATTATAGAAAAAAGAAGCTAACTTCTCGTTGAGCTCTTTCAAATAATTTCGAGTAAACTTGTATATATTCTTGAATTACGAATATGTAATTTTTGTTCCATTAACCTTACAAGGTAACTATTTGATTAGGACTCATGATAATTTGAAAAATTAACTTCATTTAGAAATATTTTCACTTCGAAATTTGTATCTTCATTTGTGAATTTTATGTATGATTTAATTATTCATGAAGTTTGATCTTATTTAGAATTAATGCAATATCACAAATGTGGTTTCTATGCTTTATTACGGAGTTGTTATATATACATGTCATTAATAGTTTTTTAAATATATATTTTTTTAAGTAAACTCTTAAATTTATGAATATTGAGTTTCCAAAGTTATATATATAATAAATTACGTCCTGCTTTTGTGTATTTTAAAAGTGCAATTGTAAGTCTTTGATACAGTTGAAAACTTTCAATGAAGTCTTTATTAAATTTTTGTATTTTTGAATTCAAAACTTAATTAAGCTGTCATTTAAATATATTATACTTGCCGATTGTAATGCATTCAAACTTTAGCATGCAAATAATTTATGCATATGTAACTCGTCATTGTACATTATGGAGTTATGTGGAGTATGTCATCAAAGCCACAGTAACTAGACTGTCATTAACAATACATCAGAAGTACTTTACATATACTACACTTTCTGCAAGAAAATATTGTCTTTTAAGTTTTCATATGATTATGTTTATGGTTTTTTCTCTCTCATTTTGTTCTTTATATTAGAGTCTTACACAGAACATGTCTATAACTCTTTTTTGTGAATTGACTTCAAGTTTCAACAATAGTTGTTACTATGAAGGTTATACTGCGCATTGTGAAGTGTGTGAATGAGTGTTAGTAAATTCTGAGGTGCAGTTTTGTGTAGTGTTAGATATTGTGAAGCTAGTGAGAAGTTAGATCGTTGAGACTAACAGAGAGTTTGGTGATTGATAAGGGTTCCAATATAGTGACTTCATGAAGAAGAAGCTGGAGACATGTTGATTTTCCTGCAGATAATAATCTTGATCTGTCAGCTTGTATTGCGCATGGAAGTGACAAATCTTACGTACATGTTCCTTTGTGCTACCAGGTGCTCATCATAGAGCATCTGTCCATCTAAAACTGCTGTTCATCTTTTCAATACCCATGTTCACCCCCATCAGCAAATCAAGAGAAGACAAAATCTGCACCTGTCTATGTTTTTTTTTTTTCAGAAGAGTTTCTGTAAGAATATATATATATATATATATATATATATAAAAGAAAAAATGAAAAAGTTAAATATTATATAAGAAAAAAAAATCTTTGAATTTATTATATTAAGGCTTTTGATTAAAAGTGATATTAATTCAATGCATTAAATTCATGTTTAATCGGTGTTCTACTTTATAATAAATATTTTCTCAATATCATATCATGTGTCTTGTTAAAATGAATAACAATATAAATAAAGGAATATTCATGGTTTAGCTTGAAAGAGGTTAAATTTTTAATTTTTAATGTGAAGAGACTTACATTTGACATGAAGATTCTTGGAAATGTAAATAGGAGTCCAAGTTTTGTATAGAATAAAAATGAGAAAGTTGAATATCGTATAAAAAAAATCAATAAATTTACTATTTTAAAAGTTTGGATTGGAAATTATGTAAATTTCTTATAGGTGAGTTAAATTAAAGTCTCATTTGTGTAATGGAAATTAATTTTGTTCAAGAGATCTCACTATGAGACCAGAAGACAAAAATGAGGTTTAAAATTTTGGATGAAATTGTCACTAGACATCTTATCTTATGATAAATAATATCTTGAAACTTTGATTTCTAACTCTGACAATGACATTGTAAAATTCATGTAGCTGATAAGATAAGACAATGTTACTATTATTATCACCATTATTACAAAGTATACAATACAATATATATATATATAGGTAACAAAAGTAGGAGATTCTTGTGTGATTGACATTATTAAGAGAAGAAGATGAATGTATGCATGAGAAAGATTAAACATGAAAGCCCTGGAAGAGATTGAAGGATAAGTTTGTTGATTCTGAAGGAGGTGTTGAGGGAGAAAAGAAGAAAGAAGATTTTGGAGTGATTACAGAAGCACAGGATTTGAGCAGTAGTATAGTAACATAATGTCTGACATTTGTTAGTTTTGAGCATCATGGACCACATTTCCATATTGGTGTTAAGGAGTGGCAGAAGTGTTGGTGTGTTGTAGGAAAGTACTTGAGAGACAGCCTTAGGGAGGGACCAGTGATTGATAGGACTTAGGGTGAATTTGTCTTTGTCATTCACATTTACAGATATAATAATTTAAATGCAAGAGACTGAGGTAAAGTTTAAATAAGACAAGGATGATCAAACTAGACATAGAAGAAGCCACTTGTGCCACTTCAGTTACACAACACTTTCAGAAATCAGTTATTTAATACATAATGGCCTCTTTGTTATGTCCAAAAAAAGAAACTGTTTCTGCTATACAATGATTTAATAATTACTTTTCAGACAGTTTTTTTTATACAACACCAGAATCTAATTTATGCTTTTTAAAAAATTGTTTTGTGAGAGATTATTCCATGCTAATTTTTGTTCTTACTATCATAATATTGGCCAGTCCTGTTGTTATGTAGTAAAAAAAGTGCTTCTCATATAAAGTAATTTACTTTTTGTTCGGGTAGAAACAAAGTTTTACATAGGATAAAATAAGAGATAAATATGAGTTTATATACACACAAGATAATTATCTTCATCGGTAAGAGGTCTTTTGAAGTGGTACCAAAAACAAATCCATGAAAACTTGACCTAAAACGGACAATATCTTACCAGTGTGGAAATATGTGTATAAAATTCATATATACATGTCTTTGTCTTCATTTTTGTTGAGTATAAAATTTGTCTTATTTTTATTTTCATTGGATAATAAGTATGAATTCTTGGATACTATCCCAAATATTAATTAAATATTTTTCTTATAAAGAAAAAACACATTACATTATTAACAATTTAACGTAAAAAGAACATACATTTTATTTTCTTCATTGTCAAAGTTAATAAAAGGATTTTAGTGATCTTGTTGTTTATCAAATAGTCCAAATAATAAGATGGAGAATAAAAATTTGTATAGTGAAAAAATATATTTGAAACTAAGAATCCAAGAAAAAATAAAATGGTCTTTTTAGTTTACCCACTAAGGATTTACACTATTGATACTATACATTCTTTCCTGAAAAAAAAAAAAGGAAGAGTCAAATGTAATCTAAAAGTTATTTAATTTGATAAAATTGTAATTTATGTTTTCTGAGGCGTAATATATCATTTGAATAAAATAAAAAATTTAATTAAAATTGTGATGAAAAGAAAAATACCTCTAAAGTTAAAATAAATGAATTTAGTGAATATTGAATGAAGGCAATTAATAAAGATAATGAAAAATTATGTAACAAAGAAGAATTTTCCAATTATAATGAATTAAAGAATCAAAAGGAGAATAAGGAAAATACGTTAGGTTACATAATACACTAAATAAGTAATTTAAAACAAAGAATGTGTATGATAATGATTGTTTTTAAAGGCAAAATTAAAAACCAGCCATTAATTACTTTGCTATTAGGACTTTTGTTACCATAAAAATTCAATTATAAAATATATTAGTGGCCGATTTCTGTTATTTAATTACTTAGTTTTTAAAATAATTTTTTTCTTATACCTATGCATAATGAAAATTCTATATCAAACTCATAGCAAATTCCTAATCTGAGCTTATATGCAAGCATTTTCTTATTAATGATTATTTTAATGAGTAGGATCTTACATTATCTAAACTAGAATCTAAGTTTAAATGAAAAATAAAGTTATCTCTTTGAAAACAGTTTTGTGGGTTTTTAGATGTATGGACTAAAAATAGAACACAAACTTTTATCAGAACACAAACTTTTTAAGGAGACAAAAAATACTTAATGATTTTTTTTTTCTTAAATAAAGATAACATTAGTGACCACCAGTTTTTAAATTAAGAAAAATGATATTTTGGTATATATAATTTTTTTACATTTATTTAATATTATCTTCTTTTTTTCTTTCTTAAAAAAATATAATTTTTTATGACCATTTTACTCTTATACTATATATATATATATATATATATATATATATATATATATATATATATATATATATATATATATATATATAACGATCTTTCATTATACTATTATTTTTAAATTAATTAAATTAATTGTCTCAAGTCTAACCAAATATTGGTATATAAGGCCCAAAAGGCACGTCACCTTAGCTTAGTGTGTTTTAAGTTTTCTTATTAAATAGATTATTTTTTAAAAATTAATCTATTTCATTATATTAAATGTACTTATGCTAGACTTTCATTTTTTTAAATAAAATATGTACTTTGTACAACTATACTTATGAGCTTATATTTTCAAAGTAAAAGTCTTCTAAGTTTTTATATAGAATTTTATTTTATTTTAACTAAATCTCATAATATTTTTTAAGCTTTTCTTTTGCAAGTTTCTCTCTAATAGTTTTATAAAACCTATACTTTTATATTTTAATTTTTATAATTTCAAAAAATTAATTGATTATATAATGCAAACATTTTGAATTCTTAAGATATAGAGTATTTATTAGGAAAATTTCAAATTTTAAATTTATAGCTCACATAATCATGTTTTGTAGGTTTCAATGTAATTTCTTTTATAATATATATTCCATCGGTTCTTCTAGAAAAAAAACACTGAGCTTTTTAAGATGAAGAAAACATCAACATTTTAATTGATGTTATTGGTCAGTTGTGATAACTTTTCAATGCATTTTTCTTTTGTTGCACTTGCCAGTGTTTGCCGAAAACAAAACTTTTGAAAGGACGTTTATACTTTTTTTTTTTTTTTTAATTTTAGGAAATGAGAGGTCAAAACTTAGATGGAAGCATATCAAAATTGTCTTCTTAAAGTATAAGAGTTTTAAGATAAAGAAAAGAAAATTCCGACAATTATCACTATTTAAGACTCTATTTTTTCTAATGAAAAGTAACATTTAATAATCAAGATAATTTTATAATTATATTGTTTAGAGCTAATAAGATAAAGTTTTTATTTTAATTTTTACAAGAGTTGTACAATCTTTTTGCAAATATATGGTAAAAAATATAATCTATTTTGTCAGAAACTCACTTGATTAATGCTAATTATAGACACTTTATATATTCTCTCTCCAAATTTGTTTGCTTTTTTGTTTTCTTTTAGAGTCGGAAAATACTATAATTGTTTTGTTAAAAAATATGATTTTGGTCACCAAAAGTCTTTAGATAGATGTTTTAAGTTTTCTAATTAAATAGATGAAATTAATTTAGTTAATTTTACGCAAGGATATAAGCTTATAAAAATATATAGCTTTTAATATTCATGGCACAGGGAAGTATTTAATTTGTTAGTTGGTTTTTTGTAAAAGAAAAAATAGAGAAGAAAAGGGCGAAAGTAAATGATCCGTATCTTAATTGGGTTACAGTTTAGATGCATTATTTTGTAAGGAATGGAAGGGACAAAAAAAAGAGGACACATGCCATGTTGTAACTAAGACCACTATACTGACTTTGATTAGCTACCAACATCGACCCTTTTTCAAACTTTTCTCTCAAAATAATAATTCATAACATTAAAAATGGATGTGTACTATTTCTACTTTTTAAAAAATTTTAATTCAAAATCGGTACTTCGAAGTTGTGTTCTCCGAACACGACATTCATTTTTCATAATCCAAAACTAAAATTGTGACATGAAATAAATAGAGTTGTATCCATAGGGGTGTAAATTTCATTCTAAAATCAATTTATACATATTATATTAGCTAAGAAGTGAATTTTAATTAATGGAATAACATGTTGAATAATCAAATATAACATTTTAATATTGTTAGTAACCAACTTTAAACCTAATTCAACCCTACAAAACTGATTTATAGGGTGAGGTTTGTACCCACTTATAAACCAAGAATTGGTCTTATTTCTAGTCGATGTGGGACTTCCAACACACCCCCTTCACGCCGAGGTATAGACATCTCATGCGTGATAGTAGAAATTGGATGGTCCGATAACAGCCCGATTGCGGGTGGAATAGAAGAATAGAATGTCCACTTAGAACTCGCTAGGATAGGCTCTAACCATGGCTCTGATATCATGGTTGAAGCCTATTCTAGTGAGTTCTAAGTGGGCATTTCTGTTTTGACCCATTGTCGGGCTACTATCGCACCACCCAATTTCTACTATCACGCACGAGATGTCTATACCTTGGTGTGAAGGGGGTGTGTTGGAAGTCTCACATCGACTAGAGATAAGACCAAATTATAATATATAAGTGAGGTGCTAACCTCATCTTACAAGCCGATTTTATGGAGTTGAGTTTTGCTTAAATCTCACTTTCTAATAAATATGGTTATAATACCATGTTAAAAAATGAATATTTGATATTAAAGAGAGATGTGATTTAATGTACACTATGACCAGAAAACACATAACATAACCAACCAATATAAAAGAGATGTCAGAATGAAAGGGTTTAATGTTATTTTGAGCTTTTGATGACTTTGAGCGATGAGCAGAGATAGTTTTCCATATGAGGTAATGTTTGAATGGTAGAATGAAAACATGGAATCAATGTGACTTTATATTATCTTGCATGTCTTGTTACATGTCATGTGGCCTACTACTTGGTGTGAACAGAATAAAGAAATGAATCATCTTCTTCCTTTAATCATCACCACTTCTGCCATGGAATTCCACCATCTTCCTATTCTTATCTCTCCCCACTCACCACTTTCGCTGTCACTGTTTACGTACTTCCATTCAAGGACTACTACTACACACTATTCTTATTTCTTATATATCTGTAACTTCTCTTTTTATATTGCAATCATCAATTACTTCATATACCGTCTCATATATCATATTTATCGCTACTGCATTTATATAACCGCAGATTTGGATTCTTCAAATCCATCAGATTAAGGTGTTTAAGGATACCTCACACTCGTTTCCATCATCTCCTTCTGCAACTCTCACAAGTGCTGCAGCAAAACCTACAATGGAGTTTCTGCTAGACACATTAGTAGTTATACCCTTTTTTATATTATGTTGCAATATGTATTTATTATGCACTAGATGATTAACTACGTATATAAATATATTATACTATGTTAGTTATTTTAAAAAAATAATTTTATAATGTGTAGATTTACCATTTAGTAATTTTATAGACTTAGGTAATATATTCGGCTTTTATTTTTTATATAATTAACACAACAATTTATAATAATATAATGATATAACTGCTAAATTAACGATGTAACTTTTAATATTATATGATTATATTAAGATGGTTAACTAATGCCAAAATATTGTTTTTTAAGATATACATGGATTTTAGATGGGAATAATTCAAAAGATTAATAAGAAAAACAAAGTTAAAATCAATGTTTGACTTATTTATTACATAAAAAGTAAATTTATTGTTAAAGTTTTAGATAGAAAGTGATGTTTGGTTAGATTTAGGTTATATTTATGTAATCTTATTCTAATAAAATGAATCCACGTTGTTTTAATATGTTCCAAAAAGAAGTTAACTTAAGTTCTCTAAAGTTTTGTTAAAACAATAGAATATAAAAAAATACGATTTTTTATGTGACGAATTTTTTTTATAATTTTTATTTTGTATTCTTTAACTTATTTATGTTTGAATCATATTTAGAGATAATTTTGTAAAAAAAAAAAGTTATATACTTCTAAGTGTTTTATATATGTTTTTTGTCAATAAAAAATAAAAAATCATCGCTATAAGAATACATGGAGTAAAATTGATTACTAGTATTTTAATATGTGCATTCCAAAAGTTAAAAAAATATTATATATAATTAAAACTCATCAATAATGTATACTTTTTAAAGCTATAAATTGTATTGATAAACAATTCATATTACCATATTAGGTTACATTGACTATTGACAACTTCTTTTAAGACAACTAAAATTTAATTTAAATAAAATATAAGAAAAAAGATAGTTTGGAAAACATTAAATATTTAAAAAATAGTAAAAAATACTTTAATTTAAGAAAGCTCTCAAAACACAATTTCTTGCCAAAAATAATTTCCAGGTATACTGTAATTTGAGATAGCTATCATGATTTAGGTAGGGAAGGTGTATTTTACTAAATACGTAGTTTTTAATATATTTTAAGTTTCTGAAATAAAAATTTCATAAAAAATGATAAAGATGATTTTATTTATATATATTTTAATAGTATATATTTCATAGTAACGTAAAATAAAATGGTTAAATATATTTTTAGTTTTAAAATTTATATATAAAATTGAAATGATTTTTGTTTCAAATTTTAAAAATAAATAAATATAATTTTTTTATAATTTGATTGTGTGAAATCTTTTAACATGTTAAGTAATATTTTAAATTTGATTTTGCAAATAATTTCTATAGCAGGTTAAAATTTTGTTTAATACATTTAAAAAATTTGAATAAAAAGACTATATTTATTTATTTATAAAAGTTTATAAACTAAATTATCTTAAAAATTTAAACGGAAATGAGTTTGACTTTCACTTTCAAATTTTGAAACCTAAAAACATATTTATAAAAATAGAGTGTGTTTTGATATGGTTTTATAGAAGAAATGAGAAAGGTAATTTAGATTAATGAGTTATGATGAGATGTAAAAGAGAATTAATTAGGGTTATGAGTGGGAAGAGGAAAGGTGTGTGTAAGTGACATGACAGTCTGAATAGGTTTGGGTGAGAGACATCCATTTATTGTTTTGTGCAGAGAAAGATAAAGTGAAGTCATACATCCATCCATCCATCTATCCATCTATCAGACAACACCCTATTTCACATGGATCCATTTAACCCCACCAACCTCCTTGATTTGACCTCTCAGATTCTCTACATTTGACCTCTTCCCACCAAACAAACACCTCCATTCTTCTAATCTTCCATTTCTTAAACCATCTTTAACAATCATTTTACACTCTCTAACCTATCAAAACCCTAAATCTAAACCTAAAACCTCTCTCTCACGTGTGCCTTCCTTCAATCAAGGATCAAACATTATGATGCTGGAACAGTAGCATTTCAAAGGACCATGCATCTCATAACCATATATAGCCACCCCCTCTACTGTGTCTAACATTATACGTCACGTCACCATGACTGCACCAATAGTAGTTTTTCATAATGGAAAACACTCCCAACAACAAAACAAAACAACCTCTTTCTGCAGCTACCATCCAATCTTCTGCTTCCACCACTCACGTGCCTTTTCACATTTTCCAGATTAATTACTCATTACTTTCTTTACTTCATAATCTATATATACCGATACATTATACTTACTATATATGTCACACTTAATTACATTCTTAATTATCACTCTCTATATATAACACTATTTCTATCACTCACATTTTTTTAATTCTTAATGCATATCAAGTGAACTGAATTCCACCATTTCAACTTTCTTATATTCTCTAAAACCCTGCAACTTATACATGTTTTTACTGATTAAATCTCACATCTTTATACTTTTATCAATATTGTTTGATAAAAAGTAGAATTATAGACTTCTTGTATAACCAACTGGTGCTTGTCACATTCTTAATAAGATGAAAATGTAAGGGAAGATTTTAATAGGCATATGTATAGGTTCTGCAAAATGAATGTAAGAGGTGGCCTAAAATTAATTAATTTTTCTTATGAGAGTTTGATAAGTGTATATGGGTGTTGTACAGAAATTATACTTTCCAAATTGATTAAAAAATATTGTTAATATGATTTTTAAGTTAATTATGGTAAAATTCAAGTGGTTTACAGTACATTGTTGTTTGTAATTGAATGATCGATTCTCTACTTTTTATAACAATCATAATTACAATTTAAAGTTATATTTTAAGTAAATTTTATTAGTTGACGAAGTCTTTTACAAACAACTGATCATGAAAAATCAAACTGTTCAAATAAAATGACAAAAGTTTGTTAAAAAGTTACATAATTTTATTTTTCACGAATTTAAACAAAACTTTATAAAAACACAGAACTCTTTCCACATTTACAATTAAAATCTTTGTTTGCTGCAACTCACCCTAAACAAGAGGAATATACTTACAACATTAATGTTTCATTTTTAATATTCAGTATTTATAAGCAGTTGTTGTTTGGGTTACATATATAAATGAATTTTAATACAAAAGTATAGTTATAATTAATATCAAACAGTTGATATTTTCTCATAATGAAAACTTCTAGGTCATTAAATTTTTGTATTTGAGAGAATAAAAGGTAATTATAGTTAAATAAGATTCACAAAATATATACACACGTAAATGAAGCATGTGATTATTTATTACTTTTTTGTATAGTTATTTTGAAATCATATGTAAAATGATGATACTTTTACATTAATGATATAGCATCAAAATTTAAGTCTCCTTCTTTCTATATATAAATAATATAAAAGTAGAAGATGAAAATGAAACCAATTACGGAAATACATAAAGGCAACAGATGTACATCAATGAACTCCAACTAACTGGGTTCATACATTTATGTACTGATTCAACTTTTTAAAACATAAAAAAATTATCATTATATCTGACAGGAAAATTTTAATTATTGAAACAAGTAGTTTGATATATTATTGAACAATTCATCATTTTGTCACTAAAATTTTAGGATTTTGTATACTTGAGGAAGATTTATCTGATATTCTTGCTTAGAACTGATGGGCATGTTGATATATACTGATGCTAAAGAGTATATATTACAATCTTTTTAAATGACAGATTATGATTCTAAAGGATTAAAATACAACTATCTGTAGAATATAGTGATATTTCATGATTAATATTGTGAGTTCTTCTTTTGCCACCTATTTTCCTAGGTTGGTTTATATTTTTGTTTTATTAGTTTATTTAAGTTGGACAGTTTTGGTTTGAATTTATGAGGAGATAGAGTGTTTCCCTCACTGCTTTCCATACAATTCCCTTTTACTTAGAAGCTTAAAAACAAACTGAGTTCTGCGAGTGTGGCAGGTGATCATGCATGCAGAACCTGCACTACATGTTGCTCTTTTAATAGGGCTGTACTCCATTAACTGAAAAAATGGTCCAGGAAGAAAAATAGAAAGAAAGAAGAAGAAAAAAGGAGCCCATTAAAGAGCAAGAAATGTAATATTACACTCTTTAATTTACTGAAGGAACTACCATGCAAGGTGGGTAAAAAAGAGTTTCTCGAGAGGAAGCACTATATACCCAAAAATGGTCAAACGGTAACCTTCTCAGAGATGAAAAAGGTGTTCATGTGGTCCTATGAGAGGGTGAAATATTATTGGTGGTCTTAGGGGTTGTCATAAAAAGAATAAATCATTTAGATAAACAGTACATAAATGTAACAATCTTTTCTCTTTACGTCTTCCAAATTAATGTGAAAGCAAAGAGAGATTTAAACACACTCAAACACTTTAGATTATGATGATTGAAGAAGCATCATCATCATTATGATATATAGAGGAACGTGTTGTTTACTTAAGGGCTCAAATTCAACACAATAAATGCAATCACAAGAATGGCAATCATTTCATAACAACGATATATCTATTATATAGAAAAGGGCAATACATGTACTATTAAACATTGGTGAGAGAGGGTGAGGTTAATTTGCAGGAGTCTCCCATCCAGTTGTACGATTGGGAAATTTGATCAACCTCATTTTCACTGATTTAGGTCAAGCATGAAAAAAACAAGCTCATACTCACAGGCTTCCATTTATATCAGTAGAATCCATTGGTCTTTTCACCTCCTTCTCCCTGCTCCAACTTTCCTTGACTGTTACCATCCAGCTTTAACCCAAAGTGAATGTGAGGGAAATGTGCCCACTGCATACACATATAAACATCAAGCACTCTTCATAAAGACAAATTTCATGGACTCACAAACATATATATTTATATATAACAATGAACTGCTGTTTATGCCATATATAGTCAAGATTCTTGCAGGAACTGGCAGGTAATATAACTAATAAACTCCAAAGTTAACTTCAAAACTTTGAACAGATTTTCACTTATTAGTCTTTAAAATGGCTAGCATGACCATGTTATTATAGTAACTCACTTTACAACTCTTTCAGATCCATTTTATTAGTTATTTTTTCTGTATATATATCTTTCAATGGCATTAGTTGTGATGGATAAAGTGAGAGTTTTTTCTGGAAACTCTAATGTCTGTGATGCTTGTGCTGTTCTTGTACAAATTAACATGCATAATTTTGAACAGGCATGGTCATTTTGAAGAAGGGTGATCGATCAGGTCTGGTTTTTCAATCAACTTGGACTGTGTGTGGCGTCCAAATAAAATGCGGTGAAAAACATGCTATGGTACATAGGAAAAATAAGAGAGTTCAAAAGCAGCACAGTGTAGTACATAGGAGAGTGATGGAATCACATGTAGACGAATTAGACAAGTGACACTGGTTACAGCATGTGTTAGGGTTAACAAAGTGATCACGTGAAAGTGGCTATGGCCTATCAAACTTGACCTAATTTGACTGGTTGTAGGCTTTTTAAAAGGGAGATTTGATACGGTTTTATGATAATGAACATAGTTGCCCACTCAAATGCTTAAACATATTCCTCAACAAATGTTGATTCACATCCCATTTCTAATGCATCCGCTTTTGTAAACTTTGTCTTTACAAGATTGGATAATCTGATGTTGTATGTATTGTTTTTCTATCAACATCTCATGTTGTATATGACCAATAAATATATATATATATATATATATATATATATATATATATATATATATATATATATATATATATATATATATATATATATATATATATATATATATATATATATATACACACACGGCTATAACATAAAATAGCATGTTCCTGGGTTGTAAACCAATTAAAGAATGTGATTTCCCACATATACCCTCAAGCTAGATGATGATTACTTTGGAAAGATGTTTGAAATAACCGTAGGAATAATATTGGATTGTGACCTTGAGCAAGAAGTTTATAGAAGAGACAAGAGTGTCTGTAAATTGACAGAAGTGGCTCCAAAAAACATGAAAAATGTAGAAAAGTGCAGCACGCAGTTGTATGGATCAGAGAATGATATATACTGATTAATGTAGTAATTAAGGTTAAACTCACGTTTTTGGCTGCGGAGCTGAAAGCCTCCCTGTGGCTGATATCTGGATTACTAGCCTTAATCCTTTGGATTTCCTCCCTGCAAAATCAGACACTTGAAAAGACTTGCTATTTGTTTTTACTCAATGGAATCATCTCTACTGTACTTTAGAATTAAGAAACTTATTTACTTGGATTGTTGGATCATCTTTATTCTTTGAATACAAAATAAAATTTTAATCATTTCGCTTGAAATTAATAATGCTTGTTTCTTTCTTTAGTAATTACACCCTTTACTATTATCTTTATATATATACTACTTTTTAGAATAAATAATGTAATGGTAAATGTTATTAATCAATGACAAATTATCCAATATAATACTTTATTGACTCTTAAAAAATTTAAATTATTATGCATGTCATCACTTTTATTTTTATATAATCTGAAAAAAAAAGTAAAAGTCAGGAAAGTATAAATATAATTGACATTAACTTTAACGAAATGCGTATAATTATCTCTAATAATGGTGATGATGATAATTTCAGTCCTTAATCAAATCCTACATAATATATCACAGTAATTAGGGAGAAGCAAGGAGGTTGATTTTAAAATAACAAAGGGCGAAAACTACTTACTTAATGAATCGATTATAAGCAGAAGGCACACGATGTCTCTTCTCTGTAGCTGTTGAACAATCATGAGATGAATTAATTAGGAATATTGAATAACGATGTAAGAGAAAAATTAAGTAGAATGAATCATCAATAACCTAAAAAATTGACATCAGAGATTCCCCAACAGAAAAACTGGTTGAGATATGGAATTTTTCACACGAAAGGCCAAATTCCCTGGACAGACTGAAGCTGTGGAACTGGGTTGTGGAGGACCATTCAATTATATGCTCTAGCATTCAAATAGCATTGAAATTTCCGTTGTTTATCCAAGAGTCCATTGGGTTTTCTTTCTTATTTCTGAAACAGTTTTTGTCGTCATTGCTTTGTACAGTTCACTCACAGCGAGAGAAGATCGACCACTACATAACTTAAGTACTGCTACCTCTTACTACCTTTTTCTTGCAAGTATCAATATAATTACCATGATGAGCTGTTATTATATAATGGTGAAAGGAATCTGTGACTGTAAAATGAATTACACGTGGATAATTGCGTTCAAATGTGTATATGTGTGTGATATAAAATACACAAGTCCTTGTTCTTGTTTTAGGGCATGGCATGACAGCAATGAATTAAGGATGGGTCAATTTTTTGTTATGTAAGGTCACCATCTTAGAGGGGGCCATTAAAATTGATGGAGAAAACAAGATGCCCCAATTGGGCACATAAAAACTGGTTACTCAGATGGACGCCGACTCTCTGAAAAAACTGGAAAAACTTGTTTTTATGACTAGTGGCCCTCAATGATAAGGTCGTTCTGCTCTGCTGCTGCTTGTATTAAATTAGCTTCTGCTGCTATGGAGAGAGTAGTTTGAGTCTTTTTCATCCTTAATTAAAACTTGTCACTGATATTAAAAAGCTCCTCATCAGGTAGCTGGTCTAGTTATACATGTTGCTTTTTTGTTCATTCAGATTTAGGCGAATTAGGATACGATCCAAAAGCAGATACCAAAAGGAGGGAAAATTAATCATGAAATGTGAGAATGTATACTCACGACGAATGGGAGGAATCCTTGGTTGTTCATGCTCTACTGCCTCAAATGGCGCTATTTTGTTACATTTTGAAGATGAGGATCCCAGTTCCTTGCTGCTGGGTTCTTCAAAGCTTAGGTGCTGTTTCTGTGACTTCATTAGCAACAGATTACACAGAAGAATTAGTAAAGGATCACACAGTTATTCATTCAAAGAGCTGCAGGCTTTTTTCTTCTTTTTTTTCTCTGAGTATAAAGAAATTATGTTATCTCATTTATGGTTGCCCATGGAGTCAGAAAGAGGGAATTGACCAATACAGTCTGAAATGTATATGCATATATATATATATACACACACCTGAGGGTCTTGAGGAGGAAATGGTTGAAGGGATGCTCCCATGTTAACTGATAGCAAATTAGCGCAATGTCCACATCTAACCGTCACTATGGTTAGCAAACTGTTGTATGGAACACTAACCTGCAACACCCCATTTTCAAATACATAATAAACACGATATACAGTAGAAAAGTGAGTATAAGAACATCCTCTTCACTTGTATGCATACAGTAAAACATGCATTCACGAATGAAAACCAAGAACTTAAAGCTGCACAATTTTGATCACCAATGGACGCACTTACATATATATATATATATATATATATTATATGAATAGATATGTGTGTATGTATACATACATACATATACGGGTGTTCACATTGTCAAAAGAGGTTAACAATACATGTATAGGATAAGTGAAGCTTTCACATTCCCAAGAAAAGTGCTTCCAAAGCACACCATGCAGCACTGCAATGAAAAATGAACAGAGAAAAAGACAAAATGCACAGCTGCCAGAAGAAAGAGGTTATAAGAAGATGATAAATAAGCTAGAGAGGGAAGCGAATGCAGTAATTTTTTCTCATTCATTCTGAGAGAGGTATACTTTTAAGGGTGTGTGTGCAGTGTCCAGCTAGGGAGAGTGTGGTGTGGTGTGGCACATTCAATACATCCATATAATAGCAGCAAACGCTCTGAACCTGACATGGGGCGATTTAAAATTCAGTACTCTCAATCTCTCACAATGTCCCCTTGTTGTGGGTGCGCATCACTTTTTGCTGACACTACAAGGCAAGATGATAAAAGATAGAAATTGTTGCACATAGTGTGGTGGAAAGAGAGAGGGTGAAAAGGACTTGACTGGAACGGAAACCATCAAGGCCTTGAAGGGCTACACCACCGTTAACCACTACCAGAAGAGAGTGATGTATCATCATGAAGCAGATTAGCCCTTTAGGTATGGTAAGATCTCATTTGAGAAGGAGAGAAGAAAGGAGAATGCTTTCTCAAAAGGGGTAATTATAATTTCAACATGCTATGATGAAAGGAGAGACACAAAAGAAAGTAACAAGAAAGATTTAAGAAAAGGAGAGAGGGGGCATATGATATGATGTGATATAGCTTGTTCTGGTGGTGAAATATGAATTTATCAGAATCCCCACAAGTTCTTGTAGAAAGAAAGAGAGGACACTGCCTCTGTACTTAAGGGAAGCAACAAGGCTGAAACCGTGAAAAACCGTGAAAAAACTTGATGAAATATACGATATCATAAAAGACGATATGATGCTTCACCCTCATCGCCACAGAAAGGCAATTAAGGATCAAATCAAAGACTGAGGAGAGAGAAACTGCACTGCGTACCATCACATGGATTTGTTGTGTTCAGATTTAATTTTCTGAACCGTGTTAATTTAGCACACAAGTACACAGACCAACAAAGAATAAAAAATACCATATACCAAACGAAATCATATACTCATATACTAGTTGCTGTTTACTCTTCTGCCAAAAAAAATTATTATTTATTACAAAGTTGAACAAAAGAGGGGAACCCTAATACCTGTTAATAACCCTAGTATATAGATCTCAAGGCTGAGCCTGTGTAAGCATTTTTTAAGCATCTCAAAATTTCTTCCACTTCTGACTCACAAAATTCCTTTATTTCTCACAATTGTGTTGTTAGGTATGGGTAGGGGTTTCAATTATTTAATTTCATAACTTTCTGCTATTACTTTGGCTGCATATATAATATAAATATATATATATATATACATATATATCTCTTGCCGCTGACCAAACTAGCACCACTCGTATCAAGGTAGAGGTTAGGGAGCAAAACCCAGTTACACTTTCTCATAAAATATTACATAGCAGTGGAATCCTTGGTACAAAAAACCACCCCATTTACCGAATTAATTCACTTTAAGTGATAGATTGGAGTGTTTCCCCGGGAATTAAGTTACCCTTATGTATAAATTGGGATACTTCTGTTGCATGCTTTCCAACAGTTAAGTTTTCATCCATTTATGTAATATATATAAATATGTGGATATATATATATATATATATATATATATATATATACACAGACATGCATTCTGATTAGGTCTGAACTGAATTTCGCTTTTTGATGGGTACCCAGAAGCGCTTTTTCTTTATTCCTGGCTGTTGTATCATCTCACGATCTCGATCGATTAAAGAAATTAGAAAAAACCAGACTTGCCAAATTAGCTGGTGAAGGGCGTGGCGCAACAGAAAGCTCAGAAGAGTATGGAAAGAAATAACCAAAGAGAAGAAAGAAAGAGAGAGAAAGAGAGACATAGATAGGTAGATAGATATAGAGAGAGAAAGAGAAAGAGAGTTCTGTACCGCTAGAATGGTGTTGCAGAAGTTGCAGTGAACATAACAAACACGTTCCGTTGCCATCATTTCCATTGACATTTTTAATCTATATGTGACTGTGTCCTTTGAGTGTGTGCTTGGTGGATTTATAGGCAGATCACGGGGGAGAGAATCACTTGGCTGAAAGAAAAGTGAACATGATCATCAACGATTTACAGAAGACGCGGAAGGAAGAGAAAATAAATAAAGAAATAAATAATTTATTTACTTATTATTATTGTTGTGTTATTTAAGAAGAGAGAGAGAGAGAGTGTGTGTGTTTGCAGATAGGTTAAAGATGGGACTAGTGTGGTGTGGTCGGGGAAGTGGGGTGGGGTTAGTGGCATTTGATTTAGGAAGAAAAGATGGATTATGGGAAGTGTGCGCGTGTGAGTGACACGTGCGATGAGAGAGTGGGTGTGTAGATGTGTCTGTGTTATGATTGAGAGAATGAGTGGGTGGGAGTGACCCATCTCTAACCATACTGGCTTTCTGTAGCGGACGAGGGGGGCGAGCTATCAATGCTTAGAAATTTGGAATGAATGTTTAGGGATGTGTTCCAAACCAATAAACTATTCATAATTCAATCTAACATAGGAAAAAAAAACATTAAAAAAACCACAACATTGTTCATCTATGATTAAGGTTGTTATGTGTGGAATGAAAGAATTTGTAGGGTTTCATTTTACTTCAAAGAGTTGAACTTTTTTTCCTACGTTTGTTACCGTTCATAGATAGATAGATACCTAGCTAACCAGGGTTTTTAATGAAAATAATTGTCTTTGTAGTTTTCAATGAAACTTTTTCAAAAGTTAACTGTTTAACTTTCTCTCTGTCTTATTGTATTTGTTACTTTTGGATTGTTCCTCCATTATTTGCTTTGGAATATAAAGAAAATATTAAAAAATCTATAAATGTATTAGTTGTTTATTTAAATTAAATATATTAATAGAAACATGTTGTTTTTCTTAAAATAATATAAAATAATGAGTTTCTGATAGAAAGGTGATGGAACAGGTTCATTTATTGTGCAGGGATTAAGACAAAGAACACAAAATGAATTAAGAGAAAAACATTCCGATTAAGAAGTTATGTTTTTGATGTAATTAAGCATGAGGTGGAAAAGAGTATGGAAATAGGAAGTGGTGGAAAATAACTTTTGTCCATTTTTGTTTCTGTTTATCTATGGCGGTGCACTGCGTTAAAAGTGATTAGACGTGTTCTTGTACACATTCATCTCACGTATTTCCCCGTGAAACTCTCCACGTGGAATTTATCACCATAATTAGAATCCTTTTTTATTCGTTTGATTCGTAAAATAAAACCTTAATCATATTCAGATCCAAAACTAAACAGAGTGAACCTCTAGACGGGCATGACCAACATGTGCATTTGTCACCAACATTGGGTGACATGATTCAGAATAATCATGTCGTTAAATATTCATAAGCTGTTCCATTTCCGTGTCTGTTTGTATCTATGAATATTTGGTCAGTAGAATTCTTAATAGGAGATTTTTTTTTAATAAATCATAATTAGTATTTTAACAAATTACTTAATGAAATTTTGTTACTTTCAATAAATTTGATTGCATAAAAATTGGACTTTAGTAATCATTTAATCTATGTGTGATTTCTATTATAAAAAAAGTTAGTAGACTAAAATTAAAAAAATCATTAAATAACAATTAATTTTAGAGATAAAAGTAATTAATTACTATATTTAAAATGTATAAATTGAATCTAAATTAACTTCTAACATTAGTTAACAAAGTTTTAGTTACTAAGATATTAATGTTTAAACTAATCTATTTAATTCAAAATCAGATACTAGTTTAGAATCAATAATACTAATTAGCTAAAATCTTAGTAGAGATCAATTTAAATTCTAATTTAAAAATTAATTATAATATTTTATTCATAATAAAAATATTTTTTTAATCAATAATTTTTAGTTATAAAATAGTATCTGATTTAGTAATATAGTGACTAATTATTTTTATCTTTGAAATTGATTGTTATTTAATGATTTTCTTGTAATCAAATTTACGATAAATTTTTAGGTCTAAACAAAAGTTATTTAAAGTTATTTCATCTGAAAATCATGTATAGATTAATTAAGTCCTTCATGTAAAATCACACATATTAACCAGTTTATCGGGTATTTTTATGTGATTTTTTGTGGATATTATAAATTAAAAAGTATTAAAATGTGTTCAATATTTTTACTCTCTTTTTTTTCATTCTATCAAGTTTATCATGTGTATTTTCTTTATTTAAAATCATTATAGAAATAGTATTGCTCTATAAATTCAATAGTATGGTTTAGTTTCACACTATATATATACACACACTAAACATTCCTTTTTGAGAAAGTAGGAGTGAGGAACAAAATTGGAGCAACACATTCTTTGTTCCAAAAAGAGGATGTTGTAAAGTTTAAATAGAAAGTTAAAAGTGTTGAAAATTATGATGTGAGTTTGTGTTTGAGAGAAGAGTTAACACTCATCACAAATATGGGTTAGAAGAATTTAGGGGGTTTTCTAAATTTAGTTATAACTTGTGTGTGTGCAAGACACGCCTGCATCACCTTCCTCACCTTTGCACAACTTCATATTCTTTCACACTGTCTTTCATTCAACATCATTCATTATTCTAAACAAATAATTACCAAATTATGCGTGCCAGCTGCTCGATAAAAGACACCCTCTAGACACACAAGTTTCTGCATAATTCATTCATTCTAGCATACAGCTTCTCGTTTAGATCTTTCTGTTGATGGAAATTACATCTACCAGCTCAATTCTCCTAATCAAAAAATATTTTCACCATTATAAAAATTGCTTCAACTTACTTATAAATGGATTCTTCGAATACAAATAATACCAAGAGATGTAATTAGAGAAACTTTAATACGATAAATTGTGAGGAACACTTCCAACCTAAAATATTAAAATTTTGAGTTAAAAATATATCCTTTAAAAGGTTATTTAAATACTCATTACAAGTTTAAGTCTAATTAATTTTTAAAAAATTGTTTTTTTTTAAATGTAGGTCAAATTCAAATTAACTCACTTAAATTATTAAACAGGTTATTTTCATAATTTTATTAGCATAATTATTTATTACTTCTAATTATATAGATTAGCAAATTGAGATTTTTATATTGTTTAATAATATTTAAATAGTTTAAATATTTAATTTGTTTGTTTATTGATATTTTAATTTTCAATTACTATATTTATAATAATGTTTGATCAAATAAATATCCATTATAATTGTATGATTATAAATAAAAGAGTCGAATTAATTCATCATGATTGTACTGCGTTAAAATATATACAAAAAAAAAAAAAATACAAATATTTTTAACCAAATCAATTCACCTAATTCACCGTCGTCAAGCCAAATAATAAAAATTCTATATTACCAAAAAATGAACATAATTAAATTAATTATTTTTAGGTCGATAATACCATTAGTTAAAAATTTGATACCATATCTCTTGTATAAATTGACTTATGAGTTATCGGATTCAAATCTTCCAATTCCCAGTATATTTAGATCTCGAATATATTTACTCAAATAACACACTAATGTTACTGAACTCATGTTAGTATTAAATTCCATTAAAATTACAGGCCTTTATTATAATCACGTTTTAATTCGCATGATAAATCTAATAACAATAGTTACTATATACATCTTAGAATTTCTCATTTCTCATAGTCCACTCACTCATCTTTAAATGTTTTTATTTTTTTCGTTTTTTTTAAAGAATTTAGAACAAATTATTTATATTTTCAGATATAGGAGGGGTAACTAGTAAATGGAAAGATGTGTAAAATTACGAATATTTTTAATGTCTATTCACATGATCTATCAGTGTTCAAGATTTTGCTTAAATTAAATGAGATTACGTTGGACGTAAGAAAAATTTGAGTAGTTAATTAGAAATATATTTAATTACACGAAACATATAATTACAATAAACGGTGATGCCGCAACATCCAGCTAGAAATGTTGCGTATATTATTCACGTAAAGTAGAAAATGAGAGCATTGTCAATTGATGGGGAATTGATTGGACAATAGACCATATGCTTTATCTATTATATTAATTAAGCTTAACTTAATACTTCATGTAAATTATAAACTTTTATCACTGGTTACTCGTGGTAAGTATTTTTTTTCTGGTTTCAAATAAAAGGAAAAAGTATTTTGGTCAAATTGAAGTTATTTTTATGTAGTTTTACTCTATTTAATAACATTCTTACTCCTGTAATATCCTTCACTGAATCAATATTGTATTATCAATTATTCTCACATAAATAGTCTATTTTAATAATTAATTAATTAAATTTTTAATTTACTTGAATTATATTTTCTATGAAATTGAAATGTTTCAATAATTATATTTTAGAATAAACATGTTTTGTTTTTTGTTTTTAAACTAATATAAAATATTACGTTTCATCTTTAAACTAAATTATAAAGCATTTAGTATTTATACTTTATCAAAGTCAATATAAACCATCTTTTCTAATAAACGACGTGCAGAGTGTTTTTCTTGTAATAATAGAATTCCATAATTAAAATAGAAAAAAAAAAGTGGTTTGACACCACTTTTATTTTTTACGTCTATTTGACAACAAATTTTAGTTATATATATATTAAAAATAAATATAAATTAAATGTTACAACAAAATAATAATTTTTTAAAGTGTAAATTGAAAGTACGAGAAAATTTACGTTGTCAAATAACTACTCTCCATTAAAATATAACCTTCATGAGTAGTTCGTTGGAAATAATGTTTTAAATAAAGTTTAATTGATAAAATTCTTTATAGATTAATTTAGAGACTAATCACAAATTTTGATAATAGTTTGGAAACGAAAAAACATATTTATTTCTTTCATATTAGTATAACGATAAGATGTATGTTAAATATAGAAATGATAAAAATATTTCCACATCACAAATAAAATTTATATAAGATATTAAATGAATAGCTGCGAATAATAAATATGGGTATTTTAATTACATCCTAGTTAATGGGTGAATATTCCTTGTTTGTTAATCATTATCAATTAATATAATTTGAATATTCTTAAAAATAAATGATAAAGTAATGTTATTAGTAAAATATATAGTGGAGTATGTGATTAGTCTTTTATAGTGTAAACTGTGTTGGCACAACATGTTACTTAGTCAGAATCTGGGTTGGTGGTGGTTCATCATGATAATATTTGTTTTATAAAGGATATTCTCTTGTTAAGAATTTAGATGGTGGTGTATTAGTGGAGTCTGGTTTCTTAGCTGGTTTATCTCCTTTAAAAGACGTCATTCCTATTGTCGCGATAATTTATAAAGTTTACAACAGCTAGATTCACCTTAGTAGTTTTGAGAAAATTCTTAATTATTTGACGTCTAAAGAAATTTATTTTGCGAATGAGTTGAAATTGACTTTTAAATAGACTAATATTCTAGATGAGAAGAAAATTCTAATACTAAAGATAATGATGCATCAGTTTAAACTAAAAAAAAAACATAGTAGAATAGGTCAAAGAAAGTTATAATACTAAATCATTGAAAATAATGACTTCTAAAAAACATAATGAGTTTTAAAGATTTTGTTTGGAACGTGGGATTCCTAACTAATGATAAAAGTTTTCATATGTTAAAGAATTTGTCTTTTTCCTTATATATGTAGTTTAAATCCTGATATATGTAGTTTAAAGTATAAGAAATTTTGGGAAGGAAATGGGTTTAGTGTTATTAGTTCATGTTTTCACTTAGTTTTTTTTGTAATAAGTATTTGGTCTATGTGTGTCATGTAATTTTATATAAGTTTGATGTGATCTTTTTTTTTCTTTTTTTCTAATAATATCCTTATGTAATGAGAGTAATATCCAGTATAAACTTATTTGAAAAAAAAAATATCAATTATTAAATAATTATTTAGAATTTAATTTTATATATTTATACTTTTTATTAGATGAGATTGATTTTTAAAAAGGTTAATTTTTTTAAGTTTATACTTTGACGTAATTCATTTAAATTTATCTTTTAAAGAGAGCATTTACTTATATAAATAATTTAATATCTAATTTTATTAAAATTGTATTTTAAAATTATTTTTTTATCTTATTTATATTGTAAGACTTGTTTTAAATAATTTAACTTAAATTTAAAAAAAATATCGGCAGATATCATGTGTGTATATATATATATATATATATATATATATATATATATATATATATATATATATATATATATATATATATATATATATATATATATATATATATATATATATATATATATATATATATATATATATATATATATATGTTTCACTAGTGTAAAATTGGCCTTTAGCGTCACTCCGTAGACGTCGGATTTCAAAATAACCAACGTAAATTATTGATTGGTGGCATTTTCGTAAATAAGTTGAGCATATAGACGTCGGTTAGGGGGGTCCCTGACGTCTATAATATTATAGACGTCGGTACCCCTCCTAACACACGTTTATATGTATGACAGGTAGATGAAAATTTTTTTTTTTCGTCATATAGTCGTATGATCCCGCCATCCCCACGTTTATATACGATTATCGACGTCGGACCCCGTGTCACAGATGTCTATATGCTTGACAGGTAGGTGAAAAGTTGTTTTTTCCGCCATATAGACGTCTGATCCCGCCATCTGACGTCTAAATGGGCTGACAGGGTAGGTGAAAAGTTGTTTTGGATGTCGGCTTCCCTTACGTCCGACGTCGATATACACCGCGAATATTAATTTTTAAATCGAATGGACGTCATATTAGTGAGGTCATCGACGTCTAGTCGAGAATAGACGTCGGTGCCCCCTGTGCCCGACGTCTTGGTTCCTGTTAAATCAGAAATCGAACTCGTAGTTACGCGCACTTCATCATCATCCTTCTCGCTTTTTCTCTCTGCGACATTGCATTTCCAGGTGCGTTTTGTCTCTTTTGAACCGTTTAAACTTACTTTTACTCCGATTAAATTAGTCTTTGATGAATTATCTTCCATTTGAACCGATTAAAATAAGTTTCCATTGTGTTTTGGTGCAGTTTTTCTCGTGTCTTTGGGTAGTGTAATAGCACATTCTCCCTTTGCTAGTTTTCTCGTAAGAAAAGTTTGCGTCTTTTGGATGTCTTATAGCATTTCAATCCAAAAAATCAAAAATATTTTTTGATGAATATTTGACAAGTAGCTAAACGATAATAGAGTAAGTTATTCTAAACATGATAGATAACATATTGATACTACTCATTCCTGTCATTCCTAATTCAAAATACTGTAAAATTAAATATTCCATAACAAAATTGTGAATGCAAAACATGTGTCACAATATCAAATGATAACTTTATAAAACAATTATAAATTAGTATGATTATGACAAAAAGAAGGACACTAGTCGGGACCCCTCTTTTTTCGTAGTACCATGGTTGCCGGTTACATATATTTATTATAAAAAAATTAAAATAGAAAATTGACATTCAATAATAATTCACATTTGACAATTCATTTCTACCAATCAAATACATATTTAGCGAGTATTGTCCTATGTGTTTCTTAGTTTTAATAAACAAATGTGAAATACATAAAAGTGAAAATTCAAACCTAAAAATGTTTGTGTTTAATATTAGTTGAATAATTATGAATAAATGAAAGTGGAGAAGCTAGATTTTTTAGAAAATTTAAAAGTTTGACTACATGACCTTCATATTATATATTTGATTTTTATTAGAAAATATGGTTTAGGAAAAGGAATAAAGGAAAGACAACATGCAGTTGTCGAAACTACAAATGTGAAGAAGCACAAAGTAGGGATACGTATCGTACTAGCTACAACTAGCACCCCACCAATAATTTCCCCCCTAAATAATTGAGATAGATAGCAGAATCTATATAATTCTCAAGTGCGTCGTCACTCAAAAAAATCAAATAAAACTTATTTTCTCGTTATACTTTTCACCACTGAAAAAAAAATAGTTTTACAATAAACTTATTACTTTGTTTTTAGTATAATTATTAAGAATTAAATCTAAGACTAATTTAATTTTATAAAATTAAATTATAAAATGATATTTTTATTCATTTATACAGTGTAATTTCACAATATATTTAATTATATAAGATCTCCAACATATTTTCTTACTCAGTTGACTTTAAGTTTATTTTTCTACCAAATCAATTTATAATACAAGGTTTAATTTCTATACTATAAATTAACTTTTATTTTTAGTTGATATAAATTTTCAATAATATTAAAAAAGTCTTGAAAATTTTGTTTTAACTTTGCTAATGATTAAGGTAATTAAATATATATTTGATTTTTATTAATTATCACATGTATTATTAAAATAAAATATACGTGATCATTCTTAAAAATCAACCACAGTATTTAATCACGTCAACCATAACATTGAAGGAAATCAAAAGTTGAAATTATTTGTTGTCCTATATGAAAATATATGTTTATTGTGTTGGAGATCCTACCTTTATTAGAGTAAAATCAAATTACAACATATAAATGAATTCGAATCTTATTTTATGAGATTTATATATTTTAGTAACATTGTTGTTTTTAAATTTATCATATTATTATTAATATTTAGTCTAGATTTATTGTTTTTAAATATAACGAACTATCATTAAGATTTAGAATGACAATTGAAATATACATATTCTTCTAAAAAATACTATATATATATATATATATATATAAATAAAAGTATAATATTATGTATTATTAATTTTGTAGGTGGTGACCAATCTCATTCTTCTTCAAGCTCCTTGTCAAAGCCACGATAGCTTGCCTCCTTGTGTTGCGGTATAGTTCTTGCGATGAGCAGGGCCACCAAGAAGCTCCTCCTTCTCGCTTGTAAGAGCTTTGTACAAGATCGTATTCATGCAAAACCCTTCTGACACTATGTCTCTTTGTCCTCTCTCTCATCATCATCCCAAACCCCATTCATGTGTTAAAGGTCACTTCCAACATGACATTCTATGGGATTTCGAGATTAGGGTTAGTTCCTACTTATCCCAAAATATATCATTTCACTTCATACACCTCACGCCCTTCATATCTTACAAAATCATACTTTCTACATTTTCTAAATTTTAATATATAATCCATATAAAGTATTATTGTTATGACGGATTAAAAAACTTATTAGTATAATAATAAATAATATTTTAAATAATGAAAAATATTTAGTTGAAAAGAAAAATACAAGATGAACGATAAGAAAACATTAATTTGTTTCAAAACTTGCATTCTCAAAATTTCTTGTTGTCATTCATATAGAGCCTAATTATATTTTTCCCATGGAGTATAACTCACATGTTGCATGGTAAGAAAATTGCTTTGAGTAAAACATCCATTGCAATTTGAAATATTAGAGCTCTTAACTTTGTCGTAAGACAATAATTAGAACAAATACGTGATATTTATCTCATCCTTTAAAAATGATAAAAATTGGATTAACAACGAATATAATAACATTTGGGCTCATCTTATTATATGCTAATCAAAACAATATGGTTAAGAATTAGAATTAAGTTTCACATGCAAATTTGATTTAATTGTCTACCTGCATTATTACCTTCAAACAAAGAATATGATGTATGACTCATGATGATCATAGGTCCAACCTACTTCATTTATTCTTTTTTTTTCTTCGGCCTCAATACGTACTTTTATGAGGTCATATGATGAATATTTGGCTATATTTTTATAAGAATGTAAAAGCTCTATTAGATAGAGGACTATCTCCTAAAACATATATGAGAAGAACTTGAAAAAAAAAACATTCGCAATTCAAAGGATTTATGACAAGGTCCAAGATCAAAACAATCTCCTTAAATCTTATAATGTTTCATTAAAGAGAGAATTTAAAGAACATTATGATTATGATTATGAGCACAATTAAAGAATAATTTAAGAAATTAAATAATTTGTAATTTTAATTTAATTTTACTTCGTTGGGTGAGCCAATTTGTATTCACTAGACGAACGGGTCTCATAAGGCAAAAAGTTTGCATTTGTGATTTTTTTTTTTTGTTATTTTTATGTGTTTTGGGCTTTGAATTTTATTTTAGGTTTCTAGGTTTTCTTAAACTTATATACTTATATATAGAGATACCAAAAACTAATGTAGACACTATTTAGTCTTAATATATGCATTTGCATTTTTGAGAGAGGATTCTCTTTGATTTTGGATTTGAACTCATATTCTTATCAAAGATTAACATATTTGTGGTGAATCTTCACTTGACTTATCAATATGCTAGATTGTTCTTCTTTGATTTATTTTTATTGTGCCTCTTGAGGATTCAAATTTAGAAAATATCGTAATCTTTCTTGGACATGATCATATCATCTAGACTTTTATGCATAAAATTGGATAAAAACACCAACCGGAATACACAAACTTAACTTGGCACTTTATTGCAATCTAAATCCAAGCCTTTATTTGAGTTATTTGAATACCTTCTCAACAACTTTCACAGTGAACCAAACAATTTTATTGTTCTTATATGTTCATACAATTCATCCTATAGCAATCCATATACATTTCCATATTATTTTTCATTTATTGGTTAACCTAGGCAACCTAAATTTTGGAAATGATGTTATTGTTATGTTGTGATTTGTAATAGTTTTCAATCATTTGGCACACATATTCCAAAATTTTCCCTTTGTTATACATTTAAATAATACATGTTGAATTATTTTATCACCTCTTGCGCACATGACACATTCACGACTTATGACATCCACCCCGCTTTTGGTTAAACCGTCTCGAGTTGAAATTAGATTTAACAATAATTTTCAAAGCAATTGGTAACACTTTGATATTCAAAAATAGTTCATATAAATTAATATCTTAGCTTGATTTCTAATTTTATTATACATTGATTTCAATGTGTAAATTTTAGTTTTACTATCCTTCCAAACCCATTTTTCTTCTTTTCCATGTCTAGTGTAATATTGCCTAACTCATGCATTAAAATAATAACTTGTGTTTTCTCGTGTTCAAACCATTCTTTTCATTAAAATATTAACTTTTGTTTGAATGACAATGGTTGAGGTAGGGATTTAGTACCTGCGGATATCCGTAACCGTCTGAAAAATGGTTGGGGTAGGGATTTATCCTTCGTCCTTTAAATTATTTTTCTTAGTAGCTATTGTATCTGGTCTCTGCCATCAAACCTTAAATCTCAACTTTTTTTCATACACTCTCCTCTCATTCACATTGCCATCAGAGAAGGGAAGAAAAAAATGAAGTTCAATCCTAGGGTTTCCTCTAGTTGTTCTCCATACCCTAAATTGCGGTCACAAGCAGCGCCAACCAGTCATCTTTGTCGCGTAAATCTCGCGAGTTCATCATCTTTCTCTCGCGCAACCTGCAAGAAGAATCCAAACAGAGATTCCAGAAAAAAAAATTGCAAACTTAATTGCACCTCTCAATCGCGGCTCTAGGGAACAAAAAATGTAACTTGTGCCGCCACCACCGCCTTCGAAGGAGCCACCATGAGAGCGCCGCTGCAAAAGAGAAAAGGAGAAACCCTATCATAACGAGAGAACCTCCAACGCGGGGAAAAATTTCCAGCAGCTACCGCGAAGCATCCTTGCCCTAGTCCAATTCGCGGTGAAAGCTCTCTACATTCTGGAACCCTAATTTTTTGGGTGAGAATGAGGACGGTCACATGGCATCATTCTCATGCTTTCGTACTGCACCAGATGGGGAGGAAAAGGACCACTACGATGAACTTGAGGAAGAAACCCTAAAGAAGGGTTTGGGTTTGGCCTATTTTCAAGAAAAAAATTAATAATAAAAAAGGTGATTTGGACTTTTGGCCCGTTTTCATAAAATAAATTATTTGAACATTGGCCCAATTTTGTTTCAGAAAATTGTATGTTTTTTTTCAATTTAATTTAAACATTTTTAAAAAATCATAAAATATTATTACTTTTAAAAATTGCGGGTTGAAACGGGTATCAGCGGGTTGAAAAAAATCCGCAGGGTTTTTTCATGCAAGTATTCGGCGGGTAGCGAGGCGGGTATGGGTACAATTTTTTACATACGGGTCGGGTTCAGGTATCACACTATTTGCGCCCGACCCGACCCATTGTCATCCCTAGTTGGGGGTAACAATCATCGTTGTTATTAAAAATAACGATGGTTCTAAGTAGAACTATCATCACATGACCATTTAATTTTCACTTTTACAGGGCATTCAAATTGCATACCCTAGTTTTTCACTACTTACCCAGGCAACTGCTTATTTCTTTGTCGTTGAAAATGTTCATTGTTATCGCTCATTACCGCTAGCACCATCATTCGCAAGCCACCAGAAGTCGCTTCCACCGTTAAAGTAATTGTTCGAGAGTGCAATTCCTACATGTTTTGCATAAGTCTTCTCCCCTATTGTCGGTATCTTTCACGACCACTTTCATCGCCTATGACACAATCATTCGTAAGCCACTACAGGTCACTGCATTGTTAATAACCATTCGACAGTGCAGTTGGGCTTTCTTACCTGGTTTCCGTACATCTTCTCCTTCGTTGATATTCATGATCACCTTTCTCGCCTTCTTCGTTAACATTCATGACCAACCTATTTGTTGATGTTCGTGACCACCCTGTTCGTCGCCATTGTGGTCTATTGGCCAACATTTTCCCCATCACCTCTCGTTTGCTGCTTTTCTTCCTCATGGTTAGTATACTTTAATTTTAATTTAGTTTCATTATTACTATTTAATAAAATGTATTAATGTAAATGCATAATTTTGAATAAGTTTATTTTTAAAAATGCTTTCTTTTTTCTTTCGGTAATAAGTATGAATTGTTAGATAGTTTTTATTTAATTTAATTAGTTTGGAATTAATGAGTATGAACTGTTATTTGAATTATCGGTTAAACGTGTTAGGATTAAGTCTGAAGGTATCCGACCTTCAACAAACAATGAGCGATCATTAGTTTTTCGGTTGATATTAAATACATTGATTTGTCTAGTACTCCAATTTTAAGCAGCATAAATTTAATTTTAATTTATAGTTGAGGTTGTACTAACAATAATTGTATTAAATCTTGAATTGGCTTATAGGACAGTTAGTGAAGAGTAATCATGTTTTGTTAGTTGATTAATACATAAACTATAATTTACTTTTCATATATTTTACTCAATTTTGGTTTATTGCACTTTGTGTTGATTTTCGTATTCATATTTGACTGTGGAGATTTTTTGTTACTATTTTTATTTCGTGTCACCTAAAGACCAATGCGAAATTTTGCAAAATATAAGGGGTAATAATTACAATTTTTGTACTATTCAGTTATAATAAAGTGAATCTTTTCGAATGAGATAAGATCATACCTTTTATGAGGAAAAAGTAAGATTTGCATGAATTTATAGAGAACTAATTTCAATCACGTATCTACAAAACATAAGTATGGATCGGAGTTGGGTTAATTTATCACAGATAAGTGATGATTACAAGATAGGGATGGAAAAGTTTTAATATATTTTTTGACTAATTTTCAATGCAGTTGTCATTGGCGGCCGCTAGTTCTGCAAGTATAATAGATACGTAAATCTATTTTATGAAACACCCGCTACTACATTGACCTTGAATAAATGTCATGTTTTCTAACATTGAATGTTTTAATTTTAATGTTTTTAATGGATATAGTATATTGAGTGGTAGATCAAATGCCAACACTAAGAAGGTCACATAAATTTTCCTCAATATATTTATATTCATCTAAATATTTTTATTATAAGTGTAGTGCAATAAACAAACTGAAAGTTATGAGTGTGACTATTACTTCATGCAATGGATAAAAATATAGAGTGGTTAGAGTTAGTTTATAGTACTTTATATATATATATATATATATATATATATATATATATATATATATATATATATATATATATATATATATATTAGTTATTTAGTTATTTGTTACAATTTTAAGATCTTTAAATATTTTGAACTTTTTAAATGTGTTTGTGTGAAAATTTCAAACAAGTTTGTGATAAAAAGAAATTGTAAATACTACATTAAAAAAAACTTATTTTCAATGATGATTATAGTTAAACTTGTCCAAGTTTTTTAATTGTAAATTTTTTTGTTTTTTAAATTTTTAAATAGATTATAATGACGGTTAAAATAATAACAGTTGTTGTTTTGTAAAAAAAAAAATTTAAAGTTTCAGATAGCTTATGGCGACCTGATTTGAAAATCGTCATGATTTTAAGAGAATTGACGGCGGTTCAGTCATTTTTTTTTATACTTTTATCGACAATCATTTTAACAATAGACCTAAATCAGCAGTAAAAAACCTGTTTTAATTTTCGTCCAAAAACTTTTCTCACATACTTTTCTTAAGTATCCCACCACTAAGATTCATAATTATTTTCAATATATAATTTAAGTTTCCTAAAACCTATACTTTAACTCCAAAAATATCTTTCCATAAGGCCGTACTTATCTTTTTTTTTCTAACCTCCATTGTTATTTTCCTAATAAAACTATGTCAAAAGTTTCTAAATTTTAAACTCCTAAGCCTCTTCTTTAGATTTATACATTTTCCTAACTTAGCCATACAAAAATATTAAGTTACCCTATATTATTAAGAATGACTCTTTTAAACTTATAGCAATCTGAAATATACGTTATTGTGAATTCAGAAAATAACTTGTTTATTTAACCTTTTCTATTTTAGCATGAGAATATAAATTATATAAAAATATATATTTATTGCTTTTTTTTATCAACGAGAATATTGTGAGTATTGCAACCTGTGTAAAAACATAAGTGATATGCAAATTACATGAGATAAATGGCAGGTATATAAACATATTTTCTCATGTTCATACATAACCTTCATCTTTAGTGACGCTAACCACACACAAAAAAAGATCAATTGAACCTTGTACTTGCTTTCGTTACAGAGGTCTTTTTCATCACAATATATATTGAATCGTTTGGAGATATTTTGAAGACAATTTTTAAAGTGGATGTAACTTCATTGTAAGCAAAAGTTGTGGCTAAGCCTCGTGTTATTGTTTATGTTCCAACAAAAATGTACTTCTACTAATCATGCATGGCCAAAACATTCTACTAAATGTTATAAAAAAGTATATATTTTATGCATTTTAAATTTTCTCACTTTACTAAAAAAAAAGTTATTGAGTCTAAAAAAAGTTACGTTCTTATTCTATCTTACCTACATTATATCTTCTCTTAATTATTTTAAAATTTAAAACATATTTATATATTCGTTCAAAGCATAATATCATATTTAAAAAAGATTTATAATCATCACAACATGATGGCATGATTTAAAGTAAGATATTAAACTAGGTTGTTTGGAAAGTGATTGAAAGTAAAATTATTATTAAGGAATTATTGTATGAGAAGTGATTGAGTGTAACATTGCCTTAATTAAAAGGTAATATGTAAAGCAAATAAATGATGGCTAAAAGGAGTTGGCAGAACTTTTTGGTGATTTCCTTAACTAATATTGTTGGAAGGGATATTTAGAACAAGATATGGTGGCTGGTGAGATAGATTGATGGTTGGTTGTTGTTGGTTGCAGACAAGTTGTTTCTTAAGATATGTGAAATCTATGAAACAAGAAAAGAAGCATTAATTTGGCTTTTATCAAATCATTGTACAGTAATATAAATCTATCCAATTTCGGGTCGAAGTCATTCGGGATGTTTTTGACTGGTGACGGTGAGTGTGAGAAACATGGTGACGGTCTTCAACAGTATATCATACATATGTTATGTTACTACAAAAGTAGAAATTTTTTTAAGCTTTTGGCAAAAGTGTAGTCTAAAAGGATGTTAAAACTCTGTAATTTCTGGTTATTCTTGTTAATGGGATGTCTAGTTATTTCTTTGGTATGGGACCATCATTGTTCTTCTTTCAGCTTAGGTAGCAATTAAAGATTTGTCTTTGCTAATAGATGAGATAACTATTGAGTCTATTAAGAAAGAGATTCACAAGGGAGACACAAATATTAATGACATCTGAAGCCAATCACATAAAAGATTGATATCACTTTCAAAACCTTAAAGTAATAAGTATTTCATCTTTATATAATGCTTTACTTTATAAAAAAGTCGTGTGTTGTAAATATAATTTGTAAGATGAAACCGAAGTTAATTATGACTACTTTTAATTGTTAATTTTCAATTATAAATAATGATTTAGACATGTGTTTTTTTTTTCATAAAAGTCATGATCTATTGAACATGATTTTTGTTTTTTTTTCTAGAAAAGTAAGGATATAGAGTATTTTGTTTTTCCTATTTTAAAAGAATTAAAGGTAAAAGATATATTAAGTGGGGTATAAGCTACAACTAAAGAACAATTTAAATTCATAGAATAATAATGCAAATTTATATAATAATTGTTTTATTACATGTAATAACGTAATCTTCAACGATTGTAATTAATATATTTATTGAGTGTTAAAATCTTTTTGACAATTTTTTTCATAGATAAATTTTAATATTATTAATACTTAAAAATCAAAATTAAAAATTATATTATTTTAAATGAACCATTACTTACAAAAATAATTACTGTTTGCTATATTTTTATACTCTGTTATCATCCACTGCATCTTTCTTCCTTTAATTCTTTTTAAAAAAAAATAAAAACAAAGTATCCACAGATCCTTATTTTCAAAAGAAAAACAAAAGTCGTATCCATATATTACAACTTTTATGTTCGAAGATTGAAAATTAACAACTGAAAGTTATTATTAATTGTCACGATTTCATTGATAAATTTTGTTCATAACACATGACCTTCGATGTCAAAAATAAAACTTGAAGTCATGCTCATTGAACATAACTTCACTAAGGAAAACATGACCCCTACAGTTTTAATAATAATAATAATAATAATAATAATAATAATAATAATAATAATAATAATAATAATAATAATAAACATAATATTAATTTCTCTTTTTATAATAATTTTTATAATTATATATAATATTAACAATTATAAATTTATATTACTTTTATTATTAAAAATATTTTAATCATTTTCTATTTTTACTAATTAAATAATTTTTTTTATTTATGACGTCCGGTTAAATTCTACATTTTCACAAACTTTAGTTTTAAATTAACTTTCATTCACCAACCTCCAAATCCGATCAAGAAAACAAATATAAATTAACTCTCAAATCCCTCAAAATCATCCACGCACTATTTCCTAATGAACACACTCTTAAAGGTCACCAAATTTTGATGGATGAGAAAATATGTTATATCTTAAAAAATCATCATTATACACAAACCTAACCTAACGGACATAGAAAAATGCTTGACAAAGTAAATAAAATGTATAAAAACTTTCTCCTATCCATTTAATTAAAAGTTAATCAAGTTGTTATTATCATTATATATATATATATATATATATATTTCATAAGTAATGAGTATATAATATTTAAAACACTTTTCATAATAAATAATAAAAAACTAAAAGAAGATTTTTAAATAAATAGTTAGTTTTTAACGAGGAGAATTTCGTATTGCATATTGTTCTTTTCCTTGTAAAAGTTAAAAATAATATATAAAATGTAGTATCCACTTTACTTCACTATGTAGCATAAATTTTTTATAATGTTGATGATAAAATCCACGTGAGATTCCATTTACTGTTTTCATAATCTACCAGTATGATTTTGTTCTTAATTTTTAGTGAATATTAAAATTAGTTTTTTTTTTGTAATTTTGAAGTATCCAAATTTTAAAAGTATGTAAATTTATTTTTTTAATAAAATTTTATTATATTTATTTGATATTTCAAACGTATTTTTCAATTAACATATGTAAATTAAATATTATAAACAAATCAAATGTTATGTCAAATAAACTTAACATAATTTAGTTAAAAGGACTAAATTCAGGTATATTAAGAGACTAACTAATTCCAATTTTTATTGAAAGTTAATGGGAAAGAATATTTAATTCTTATTAATACTTATATTTTTCATTTTAGTCTAATTCATAAAACTTGACTTTGGCTCACATTTGCAAGAGAGAGAGAAAAACTCACAAGGTTAAAAAACTAATAAAAAAAAGATTACAAGGTTAAAATAGTAATAAAAGTTTCATGGATAAGAAATAACTTATGAGTTGATATGTACATATCACGTCAAGATAGACAAGTTACATTGGGCTTATGATGACTCGGTTTTATCATTTAGTTTGAATTAGTTCAACTCTACCATTCAATTCAGGCTAACTCACCTTCACCAATAGCCCGCGTTGACACTGCTTAATCTTCGACCCTTGTCTAATTCAACTCGACCTTCAACGTGAAAAGACCCGGCTCCACCCCTTCTACATGGGCCAACTCAACTCAGTATTTGCTAAATTGTCTTATCTCGACTTGTGGTCCTTGTCGACTCGGCCTAACCATTGATCTTGAATGACTCGTCTCAACTTTTGACTCTTATTGAATTTTCTCGAACTTTAACCCTTACAACATTTTCTCAATTTTTGATCTAAATTGATTTAGTTTGACTTTTAGCCTAGGCTACTCAACTAGACTTTCAATATGGGTTGACTAAGCTTAAGTTTCAATCTAGACTGACTCAACTTGACTATCAGCCTGGGTTAACTCAGTTCGACTTTTAATTTAGACTAACTCAGCTAGACTTTCAACTCTCACTAAAGATATTATATTTAAAAATTAATTAAAAATTTTAGTTGATTTAAATCCACTTTGCTACTAATTAACCTTAACCTACTTTAAAATGAGGTTTTGGAAGGGACTTTCTTAGTCCATTGATTTGGTGATCAATAAAAGTGAAATTTATTTAAAAATAATCGGAACTAACTTATAAACTGTGTGTGAGATGCACATATCTATTATTATTTTACAACTATAATAAGAAATTATTAATTTTATAACAAATGTCAAAATTAACTGATGTCCTTGCAAATTAATTAAAAAATAATCTATGTCATGTAAAAGAAAGTACATAACTAAACTAGGTGGACAATAAATTAATAGATTTTCTAATAATTAACTCAATTTATATAACCAATTAAAAAAACTAAAACGTAAATAAAAACTATACATGCCTTAAAATATTATAAAATATCTTATAATATTTTATAATATAATAACTTATTATTATATTTTATTATTTTTTTCAAAATATTATAATAATACAATAATTAATTATTTGATATCTCTAAATGTAATACTTAATTATTCTCAAACAATAAAATCTGTTTATCTCGAGATAGAAACAAAAAGTTCAAACATTCTTCCTTCATGGAAAATTCAAGATAAATTAATAACAATAAGCTCAATGAATAAGTAAATAAAAAGTCTCACTGGCAAATAAATTGAATCACAGAGTGAAAAAACATTTAGACATTGTGACTTTTTTTTTATTCGTTACGCTAATTAGATCATTCTACTTTAGGTATTACTCTCATATTTAATATTTTACCCAAATTTATGCAAAGCAGGTGCTATCAATTGTTCTTAAATAATATATTAGATGTAAAATATGTACAAACAATGTACAAACAAATTGTTCGACATCCAACCACCATGTTGGCTAAGAAGTTGACTATTCATATCAGATACGTAAAACTTAATGTATTTGTAATTAATTATTAGTTTAAATTAAATATTTTTATTTAGATGTCATTTTATGTTTAAATATGAATTTACATTAGATAGTTGTTAAACTAAACAAGCATACATATAATTATTACGTTCAGATCTTTTCCATAATATCATTTTTGTGACTTAAAAAATGTGAAACATATATTTTGTTGCTATATTAAATTAGATTATATTCATAATTATTTCAGACATGACTTTACTTAACTTGTATTAACAAATTAAATTAAATTAGTTGATGCCAATATTTTTATATTATGAATTAAAACATCAATCAAACATTTACTTTGGATGTGTATTTCAAACCTGATAAAAAAAATGTCTTTTGGACCATATTTTTTAACTATAATATTTGCCCTCTTTATACCACTCAATTTAATTTCAAAAATTTTATTAAAAATATAAACCTTAATTTAGTTATAATTTATTTTTTAATTATAACTTATTTTTTATATGTAATATATTAATTATTTTTTTCATTTATTAAGAAATTTAATTATATGGGTTACTTCTTCTTGTTTTTTTTTCTTTTTTTTAATTCTATTATATCCATCTACTATTGTTACAATTTGTCTGATTCTTGGCCCAATAAAAGTGCTTTGTTGCAATGAACAGGACACGGGTCATGTTCCAATCCAAATCCTAATCAGTGAAATTTATCTTTATAAAAATTTAAAATACTTTATAGAATAAAATATTAAGGATTAACTTCAACCAATAATATTAATTCAAAATTAATCTATTAGTAAAACAATTTTATTGAGAAGAAACTTAATATCTTTAATGAAAAAAAATTAATATTATAAGAATGAAAAATTTTGAATAAAAAAAAAGTTGAATTCAATTTTTTTTTAAATTTTTTTAACTTAATTGAAATTTGTTTATACTTTGAATCAATGTTATTTGAAAAATACATTCAACATAAAAAAAATTAACATTTTAAAATTTAAAAACCAATGTATCCAAAATTAAATACTTATTTAATCCTGATTTTTATCAAACAAATATTAAGAACGTGGTGAATTTAATAATGGAAAGAAGGCTGTCTGATGGAGGTTGAAAAAATGCATTGGACATTGAAGTGTTTTAGGTGGTCACGAGGCTAATGCTTGGTCACCTACCCAACCCACGCTGCTATTAGTTTGTTTGATCCAACAACCCTTTCTTCCTCGTAACGACTTTTCCATGACTCTGCTGCGAGGTCTTGCGATCTTCTTCCTCTTGGTTGCTCTCTACTGTGGGCTGGACCCCTTCCACCACAGCCCAATAGCCCATTTCCCGGAATTCCAGAGCAAGAGGGTGGACCTTCCCCCATGGTCGGACATTCCCACCGACCAAGACAAACACAATCTATTGCAGAAGTCCGAGATTAAGTTCCTGAACGAGGTGCAGGGACCAGAGAGCATTGCTTTCGATCCTCTTGGTCGTGGCCCTTACACTGGTCTTGCTGATGGAAGAATCGTCTTCTGGAACTCTCACTCTTGGCTTGACTTTGCCTATACCTCTCCCAATAGGTACTACCTCACTTCATTCCCTCACTCTTACTACACTACTGTTCTTAACTAGGTTTATTTCGTAGGACAGTTTTATTAATGGTATTGTATGGTTTTGTGCATTTTATATGATAAATACTTTTTTTATTTTACAGGTCCTGTTTTGTTTGGTTTACTTAATTTCTTAACATGATTCCAGAATCATAAGGTAGAGCCCTAACGTAAGGTTTCAAATTAACTTAAGTTACTAGTTTTTTTATAATAGAAAAATGTTTTTTAGTTTAGCTATTGAAAATATCAAATGCAGACGGTGGTTTGACGCAATTCTGTGGGATTTTTTTATCCAATTGGATGATTGGGTTTGAAATGCATAAGAAAAAAAAAGAATATTTAGATTTAAGAATGTCTATTTAGAGACCGCGGAAGAGTCTCCTTTTGCAAACTTTGTATTATAATATTATTGGCTTTTTAAAGAGACATCTGAGTTTAAACTGACTTTTTTATAGTAACAACTTGAATCTTATAATATGTTACACGTGTTAAAGTTGAGGATGTTGGAAAGATTTTAATAAAAGGTGGTTATCTAGGCTTTTATTACTCAACTTCCTCCAATATCATTGTTTATATATATATTTAGAGTCTTTTTCTCTTTTTTCAGTATTTTGTATTTTGGGCTTTATTAGAACTTAAATAATTCATTAGATGCACAAACTTTAGAGTGTCACTGGTCATTGATCCATTGAGCTCGTAATCTGAATAAAATTAGTAACAGTAAATATATTAAATTAACGACAGAGGAAACAAGCCAGTAATTCGGGTGTGCCACAATTATTTTAATAAAGGAATATTAAAAACGTTGGAATATTTGGGGGGTGACTATGCACCTGTGAGTCACCCCGTTCCCTTTGACACTTTGAAAATAAGTTTTTCTAACGATGAAAGGTTTGTAACTCAACAGCCTATTTCAAATCCATCATAGCTGCATTCATAGATGAATGGCTTAATTGGATGAAAATCTATCAATTCTTTACTTGAAGATGTTAACAGAACTATCAATGCAAACCTTTTTTCCCCTAGTCTCTGATTTTCTACCTCACATATCATATTCCATGATACTGTTGTGAAACGCTACCTTCTTGTGACATGATTGATGGACCTTACATGCCAGTGTCATTTTCTATTTAAGTTTAAGCACAAATCTTTAACATTGGAGTGATGACTAAATGTTAACCTTTTTCCTCATCCAGATTGTGGCTAAGTTTGCATACAATATCGTTTCCACTGTATAGTTATGATTTGTTTCTAAACACAGGTCGGAGATATGTAATCCAGTAGCATCTGCAACCCCATTTAGTTATGTGAAGACTGAGCATATCTGTGGAAGGCCTTTGGGGCTCAGATTTGACAAGAAAACAGGTGATTTGTTCATTGCAGATGCATATTTTGGGCTCTTGAAGGTGGGGCCTGAGGGTGGCTTAGCAACATCTCTTGTAACTGAGGCTGAAGGGATTCCACTGAAATTCACTAATGATGTTGATGTCGATGGGGAAGGGAATGTTTATTTTACAGAGAGCAGTGCTCATTATCAGAGGAGGTAGGATTTTGATCGTCATTAGAGTTGCAAGTTTTTATTTTGTCACCGTTTTAGATAAAAGTATTCTAACATAACTATAATGTACCACTGCTGAAAAGGGAATACTGATACCATAATTAGGAATGTTGAACTTGTTGCCACACATCACATTATAGCAGTGCTACATTAGTATTTGTTAATGGAGGTGTGGGCGTGATATTATTGGTGAGTGTTATACACGTTAGTCAATAACTATAAATACACTATTTGGTCATTTTTGTTTCTAAATCATGCTCAGTTTAAAGAAATGGCATGTTATTGTTTAAAATGTTTGTAAAGGTTATTATTGTTGGAGTTTGTGGGCGTCCTACATTTTATAGAAATGAGAAATTTGAATAATATAGGAGAATGATCCAATCTACTACCTCAGGGCTTGGAATTTTAAAATGCTTGTACTGTATTGTTTCATCTGTTTTGTTCTGGTGATTCTGACATAATTGTTGTACAGGAATTTCCTTCAACTGGTATTCTCTGGGGATGATAGTGGCAGGGTTTTGAAATACAACCTAGTCACTAAGGAAACCACTGTTCTTTTTAGGAACATTCAATTCCCAAATGGCATTACCTTAAGCAAGGATGGTTCCTTCTTTGTCTTGTGTGAAGGGGTTGTTGGCAGGTGAATCTAATATATCATATTTCAGCGTTTTCTATGCTAATCTTTTATGTAGAATTTCTTATATGCTCTTAAAGCAAGAAAAGTTTCTGGCTTTTTTTTTCTGTTTCACAAATGAATCTTGTAATATTTGATCTTTAACCAAGCTGAATGACACCATGTGATTCATATAGTCAACCTCATCATCAATGTGTTTTCCACTTGACTAAACACAATATCGAAATGCTACACTTCTAATTACAAAAATCTTCTCTTGCTTTGGAGAACCTATGAATTTCTCCCAATGTTTGTTATTTACCTTTTTACATGAGCATGCTTTATGCTCAATTGGGCATAAGAAATTTAGTTCTTATTTACTCAAAGCCTGATACTAATATATCTCTCTAGGTTGCAAATGATGCAAATCCAGTTGATTGATTGTTGCTGTCAGCTGATAGCAATTACTTCTATATCTGAATTCAAGTTACTGCAAAAGTCAACTTCTCAAACCATTTTCTGTTATGTAGGTTACGTAAATACTGGCTGAAAGGAGAAAAGGCTGGGACTTCAGAGATTTTAGCCACTCTACCTGGATTTCCTGACAATGTGAGAGTCAATGAAGATGGTGATTTTTGGGTAGCTCTTCATTGTAGAAGGTATATGTATCCATACTATATGGGTCTGTACCCAAAGATAAGGAAAATCATACTCAAGCTTCCTATACCATTAAAATTTCATTACATGCTACAAATAGGAGGTCACCAACATGCAGTAGTTATGAAGTATAGTCCTGAAGGTAGAATATTGCAGATATTGGAGGACAGTGAGGGGAAAGTTGTTAGAGCGATAAGTGAAGTGGAGGAGAAGGATGGTAGACTATGGATAGGAAGTGTTCTCATGCCTTTTGTTGCAGTATACAACTTGAAATGAGATTCTCTTTGCTAGGTTGACTTGGCAATCTTTAGATTCTCTTTGCTATGTTGACTTGGCAATTGAAGAGGGTTTTGATTCAATATTATCAATAATGAGTCTTAAATTCCTGGTTTGAAATTGAAATTATGTAACAAGTTTTGCTTCCACGTTACCATTACAGTGGTTGGTGGTGTTTCCATTGATAAACAACTTTTATATGTGGCTACCAGTGTTTTTATTGATTATCAAAATGAAGAATGAATATCCAAAATATTACTTTGGTTTGGTTTGATATTCGAAATTTTCTATTTATATGAATTGTTCTTCAATGAACTTAGCTGCAACGGGAGTGGATAACAGCAACTACTACCTCTAACTTAATATCGTGACCGTGTTTAGAAGGTTAATGTAATTCTGTGCTAGCCAGAAGATTGAAAGTAAATATTATTGGAACAAAGGGTTTGCGTTAAAAAGATAGTAAAAATGCGGATTTGTTTGAAAGTAGGCAAATTCTTCCAGCATCTCCATAATTTTCGTCCTGTACTGTATATCTGAAAGTTAAAAGTAACTTTGAGATTGTGAAATTCAAAAACAAAAACTAATTTTTGAATTATATTATTTGGAAGAGTTTTTTTTTAAGACTTCCAAATTTCACAATTTAAAAAACAAAACTTTTGAAAGTTATTTTGCATGAAAGTTATTTTTAATCTTCAGATTTGGATAATCTGAAAGTCAATGACATTTGGGTATTTTATACAAAAAAAACGAAGGATATTTTGCATAATTTGGAAACTTTTTTAAAAAATGGCTTATGAAGTGTGCAATCGGGATATTATTTGTGGCTTTTGAATTGTGTAATTCAAAAATTATTTTCTTAAGAAAATAATGCATAATTTAGAAGCTTCTAGATTATATAATTTGAAAATCAATTTTCACATTTAAAAAAAACTACTATTGGATTATGTATTTTGAAAAATATTTGTCACTTTTAAATTGCACAAAGGATAAAATGGAAATTTTATATACACCATTTTATATTCATGAGGGTGTAGGATGAAAATATGGAGATGTCGGAAGAATTTGCATTGAAAATATTGCCCATTGTGACATTTAGGTTTTTTCCTCTTGCACCCCATTATTATTAACTACCTGGTATTGAAATTGGAAAAAACTAGAATACCCCTTTTAACTGCATCACGCCTATGTTACTCGTAATCATCGCTGCTATAGTCATTGTCATCGTTGCTATAGCCATTGTCGCGTTGTGTCATTACTATTGTGCATTTGTTCTTTACTGTTCTCTGTGAGAGGAAGAAGAAAAGAAAAGGCTCATTTTGAAAAAAAAAAAAAACTCCTTACGGAAGCTATTATTTATGTTCCAAAAAGTTTATTCTGCAAATTTTGTTATAAATCCTCGTCTCGAAATGCATTTATGTCTATGGAAAACTTGTTCTAAAACGTTTCATATATATTCCAAAAAGTTTATTCTAAAAAAATTGGTTTCGGAAAGCATTTAATGAATTCTCGAGAACTTATTATAGAAATTATATTACGAAAGCTTATTCTAAAAATTATCATATATATTCCAAAAAAAATTCAAAATTTTTGGAAGTCACTTTTCCAAAAGTCAAATGATATTTTAAGAATTATGGAGATGAAAGAAAAAAAAGCCTTATTGAGAATAAATCATGTGTATATGAATTATATATAAGCTTTGATTTAAATACTTTAACACATTTTTTTCGATGATTTTATCTTAATTAATTTATTCATTTATTTTATATTATTTTTATTCTCAAACGTAAAACATGAAGTTGTATATAAATAAAAAGAACGGAAACATAACAGTGTATAAAATAAAAGTGAAATATGTTTTTAGTTTTTTTGGATTATATATATATATATATATATATATATATATATATATATATTTATTGTCATGTGATTACATTTGTGGTTTGATTATATATCTAACATCATCCAGGAATGCTTGAAATTGAAATAAAAGGTTAATGTGTACGTGAAAACAAAAAGTGTTGAAGAACGGTGGTTGTTAAGGCTTTGGCAAGTGTATCAAATCGTTTCAAGTAATAAACTGGTAAGACCGGATATCGTTTCACAAAAGATTCGTGTCACTGAACAATTGTATAATTTCGAACTAACTTAGACTAAAGAATGATTCCATAATTCGAGTTTTTATGCAATGAAAGTAAAGATGAAACATAAATAGTAAAAGTGATCTTTGATGACTCAAACACTTGAAAATGGATAAGATTATAAGTGATATGAATTGATATTGTTGGGGGTATGATTTCACCCACTTCACTCTAATGCATGTAAACTTACACATTCTTCATTTACTTACTAATATCAATCTGCTAATTTACTCAAACTCAATCCCTTGGAAGAAAGAGCCTAGACTTCCTTATTAAGCTCTAATTCCTTGGAAAACCTAACAAGTTAATCCGCTTTAAGACTTGAGACCTAAGACAACCAAAAGTTCAAGTTCTATCCCTAGATACAATTCCCTTTGGGTAATTTGTTCCAATTCTAGGTTCACACAATATTTCCCAACATCAAGCAAACCCTAAAATCATGCCATGGATAGTAATGTCACAACAAGCTTTAAGAGAAGGAACAAAATACTAGTAATCATGAAAGAAGCATCAAATATATTCAAATCAGTAGCAATACATAAGAGTTTGGTGGCTGCATCAATCCCCCAACAATAATGAAACTAACTCTCCATGAATGGAGAGCTTGAGCTTACAACAATGATGGAAATGGAAGAACAAAGAAGACCCAAGGAAGAAGATGGACTATTCCCACAGCTCCTAGCTCGCCTCCAAGAGCTCCAAATGAGAGAAAACGCGTATGAGTGTTAAAAGATCCCAAGCTCTTCGCGCCTCTGAGTTAAATAGGGCAAATATGTCATGTTAGCAAAGTTGGCGCTCAAGCCCCCAGAAAGAGGGGGGCTCAAGCGCACGACGGTCCTGATGCATTGGCGCTCAAGCCCCCATAGACCAGGGGCGCCCGGGCTAGCTTCAGCAGAATTATGGTTCTTCATTTTTGTTGTTTTTCTTGCTTTCCTTGCTCTCCAGTGTCTTCATTTGATGCCTAGACTTCTTCCAACCACTTTAAGCACATGAAAGCAGGGATTAGTGATCAAAATATCTCATTAAAGCTTAAGGTGCAACCACTTAACAAACTAAAAGAAAACTAAGATTTACAAGGCAAAAAGTTAAGGAAGGGTTGACATTTTCTCTTAATTCATTACTGAATTCATGGTAAAATATGTCATTACCAGTTGTATTAATAAATTTTGTGGTGAAAATAAGGGTAAATAATTTTGTTTTTTTATCATGATAATAAGGGTAAAATATCTCATTTGTAGGGAGGTTCAACATACATACATAGATCTCCACACTGGTAAAGTATTGTCCGCTCACGGATTTACTTTTGGTACCACTCCAAAAGGCCTCGCACCAATGGAGGTATCTTATGTGAATATAAACTCATGTTCATCTCTTGTTTTATCTGATGTGGGACTTTGTTTGTACCCAATAATCCTCCCCACAAACAAAGGACTATGATTCTCTACCTCCACCTCCCCTACAATGGAAGTCTTTTCTAATCCTCGAGTCACCATGGTTGCCACTTATCTTTGCTCTCTTTCACGATCCATGGTCAAACACTGAGCATCTATTGCTCTCCACCTCTCATGATACATTTGGCTATCTGTCACCAGCCACCTGCCAAGACTTCACCTTACCATGGAGGGACGTACTCGTCTGAGCCCGGTCACCAAGCCTGAACCATGGGCTCTGATACCATTTATAGGGAGGTTCAACATACACACATAGATCTCCACACTGGTAAGATATTGTCCGCTCACGGATTTGCTTTTAGTACCACTCCGAAAGGCCTCTTACCAATGGAGGTATCTTATGTGTATATAATCCCATGTCCATCTCTTGTTTTATCTGATGTAGAACTTTGTTTGTACCCAACAATCCTCCCCTCAAACAAAGGACTATGGTTCTCTACCTCCACCTCCCCTACAGCGGAAGTCTTTTCTTATCCTCGAGTACACCATGGTCGCCACTTCTCTTTGCTCTCTTTTCACGATCCATGGTCAAACACTAAGCATCTATTGCTTTCCACCTCTCATGATACATCTAGCTATCTGTCACTGGCCACCTGTCAAGGCTTCACCTTACCATGGAGGGACATACTCGTCTGAACCCGATCACCAGACTTGAACCATGGGCTCTGATACCATTTGTAGGGAGGGTCAACATACACACATAGATCTCCATATTGGTAAGATATTGTCCGCTCACGAATTTGCTTTTGGTACCACTCCAAAAGGCCTCTTACCAATGAAGGTATCTTTTGTGTATATAAACTCATGTCCATCTCTTGTATTATCTGATGTGGGACTTTGTTTGTAATTAACAATTGATTATTTGGAATCCAAGTATGAATCTAAGTCCCACATTGGATATAAATGAGAAAGTAGATCACTATATAAAGATGAAAGACTCATTAACCCATTGCCTTAAGGTTTTGGGTAGAGAGTAGTGTCGATCCCTTATATGGTTAGGCTCATATGTTATTGACCAATTACTTTCGTGCTCTTGTCCTTCATGGGCATATTCTGCTTTCTTTATCACTGGTGATGACACTTTATTTCGACGAACCCACCTTTTGAAGGTTAGTTTTTGTTTTGAATAACTTATTTGTTGAACTTGTTTGTTGTTTTTTTGTTGAACTTGTTTGTTGTTGTTTGGTTGAATTTGTTTGTTGTTGTTGTTTGATTGAACTTGTTTTTGTTGGTTATTGTTGTTTGTTGTTGATACTACACTACACGTTCATAGTTCTTGCTTTATAAAATACCAAAAACTGAAATTTGTTGTTTCTCTGCTTTTCAGGTCTCGTAGAGTTGTAAAAAAGGATAACAATTAATTAAAAAAAACAAAAAAAAATTGTTTAACGTCGTATATTGACAAAATTCGAAGACAAATTAACGTCGTATATTAACAAAATTCGACGTCAATTTAACGTCTTCTAATATGACGTCGTTCGCGAATTCGCCCTTAAAAGCCCAAAATATTCGACGTTGTACACGATTTTTATACTAGTGGTCTTATTTCAAACTTATGTTCCAGTGGCTGCACCACCACTTATCTGCACCACCACTTATCTTAGGTGGCTTTGATCCCCAAGTGATGTGACCACCTTGCCTTCCTTTTCCTTTTTGATTTTTCATCTTTTATTTCATTTTTTAGCTTATGTTTTATTATATTGTGTTTTATGTTTCATTAGGTTGTTTCTTCTTTTCATAAACTTAAATTCATCATCTTTTATTTCTAGTCGAGTCTTTTAAAGTGAATTTTCACATTTCGATAACTTAGTTATCTTAAATGTCCAATAAGAATTTTCATTAGACTTTATTAATCTACTTAAACACAAACATCTTCTCCACTGAAAATCAATAAAATGAATTTGCATCACATTTCTTGAATTTTTATTCAACAACCAATTAAAAAAAACAAGGTAACCCTGAATGTGACCACCATAAACATCAATATTGTTAGCATGCAATGAAAATAAAGACAAATAATATTTAGTCAAGTAAGACCAAACTTTTCAATAAAAATATACAAAGAAACACTCACCTAACTTGTATCACTCTCCCTCTCAACCATAAAAAATACCACACAATTGCATCTATTCCATGCAAAGATGATCAACCTTTTGATTTTCACAAAATTCCTCAATGCCACGTATAATGTTCAATACCATGGATTTCAATTTCAATAGAAATAAATAAGGTTTCAACATGTTTTAATTTTAGTAAAACTCAACATTTACAAGCTTTTACCTTCAGTGAAACATTTCACTGCACTTAAAAAAAAAATTAATTCACAAACTTTCTTTTTAGGAAAGTACAAAACGTGTAAAAAGATAGATGCTATAGTAAAATGCTGCTCGTTAAAAAAATTAATGTTTTTTTAATAAAATGGACTATAAAAGTTATTTTCTAAAATTACGAAAACAAATAGCATAACCATCTTGAATATAAATAAATTTCAATTTTACAACAAAATTATATTTAAAAAAATATTAGCATGATATAAATAAAATACTTAATCCCACCATGAATAAAATACTTAATACTACCATGAAAGACGAATAATTTTATGAAATACGTTTGTACAATGAGCGAATAGGTGGAAATTGAAGGAGAGAAATGATAAAAACAATAATTATTCACCATTCCAGCATGAAAAACCGAAAATAAATAGTTTTGTGAAACATAACTTCTTTGTAAAAATTCTAAAAAAATTGGAAAAACAACAGAAACGAGAACAAAATATATGTAGAGGAAAAAAAATTCTCATTCATTCAAACGGGAGAAGTTTTATTTTCAAAACTAATTATTTTTACGACAAAAAATTAATGAAATTAATATGAAATTTATTTTTTTAAGTTAAATTTTACATTTTAAATAACTTGACTATATTTCAATCTTTTGAAAGTATGATTTTTTAAACTAACGTCTTTCAATTATTTTTGTTTAAAGTATTTAAGAAACATAAATGTCATTTATTTTGACTTCCTAAGAATAAGTCAGTACCTTAAAAATGTCAAAACAGAAATAAATAAATACGCATTATTTGTTTATTAAATGTAAATATTGAAAACAAAAAAGAAACCAAATCATCACATTTTAAATAGTTGAATATAAATTTAAATATATTTTTAAATTTTAAATTCTGTACCGAAAGAAAAAATAAATAAATTTTGAGGAGAATATTTACATATCATAAAATAGTAATAGTAATATTAATTATAAGACATATTACTTTCCACAAATACTTTCTTTTTTTTCTGAAGAAAAATAAACATATATTTTCTTAAATATATTAAACCATACATACATACTATTTAATACTGATTCTGTTTTATTTATTTTTTATTTCTATGGTACTAAGAAAAGTTAATTATATATATGTTCTAGTAACTTTGACTTTATTTCTCTGGTTTGAATTAAAATTAATATTTTATATTTATGGGTTTTCAAGTCTTCATTTTAAAATTAGCCGAAGTTATTTTTTCTCTTTTAAAATAATAAATAAAATAACTTATAATATTGCTGTTTTGGAGTGAAGTCACAACACAGTCTGCATTCAGGTGGTGCAAACTTTCTGTTCTCCCGCCCTAAACAGAGATGGTAAGTTAGGGTTCTTATTTTCTCTATCTTTCTCTTCTCTTCGCCTCTTAAAAACCGTTATCGTTTCGATTATCTTTCTCTGCACCTTGAAATTTGTTACCTTATGTTTTTTCTTTCTCTCTGTCGAATTGCAGAGTGATATAAGGAAGTGGTTTATGAAATCACATGACAAGGGCAACAATGCCGCTCCCTCCAAGCCTTCCAATCAATCCAAGCCTTCTTCGGATAAACCCCAGTCCGATAAAAATGTTAGTGTGCTGCTGCTGTATGTTTTATTTTATTTTATTTTTTGTTTTTTTTTTTCATTTTTAAATGCAGTGAGTTTTGAAGTCAGAGTGTATGTTTAGTTTCTATTTCCAATGGTTAATGGAAATGGGGGCATGCATGGAAAAAAAATAATGGAATTTGAAGAATGCGAAACTTTGGTTCTTATATTGTCCTCAGAACAACAATATCGTTTTGGGATACCTTTTTTTTTGTTACGGGTTTGTTTGCTTGTATAAGTAATGGATAAAAGCAAACTTTTTATGTCGTTGTTTTGTTTTTTTTTCGCGTATTTCTATCTTTTTCAGCTGAATATTGTTGTAGGTTTCTTCCGGTGCTTGGCGAATCAGGGAATTAATTATTATCATTTGGGATGGTAGGGTATTTGAATGTATAGAAAATTATTGAAGGGAAAAGGGAAAATTATTTTTGCTCTTCTTGCAGGTGGCTGGAGGTCAAGAAATCTCAGGGAGAAGGGTAACTAGCAAATATTTTAACACAAACAAGCAAAAGGTGAAAGATGAGAAAGAAACGCAGGAGTTACCTGCTAAAAGAAAGAATGTGAAGGACAGTGAAGATATACCGGAGCCTAAGAAAATTCATGAAGATGTTGGAGATGATTCTGTCTTGCCCACCAATAAAAAGAAGTTAGCTGAGACCACTCCGAAAAAAAAATTAAAGAGTGAATCAGGTAAAGGAATTCCCCAAAAATCTGCAGTTTTGGAAGAAAGTGACGAAGATGATGACAAAGATGCCGTGTCTGCTGTTAAATCTGCTGGAAGGGGTGGTGGTGGAAGGGGAGCACCTGGGCGATCAAGTGGTGGGAGAGGTAGAGGAGGTGGTAGGGGTGGATTCATGAATTTTGGAGAAAGAAAAGATCCTCCACACAAAGGAGAAAAGGTTCAGATTTATCAAGCATTTGGATTTTTTGATTTATTTTTTAAAAAAATTTTTGTCAATGAATTGAGACTTCTTTTGTGTGTCAGGAAGTCCCTGAAGGTGCTCCTAACTGTTTAGCTGGCTTGACTTTTGTGATTAGTGGAACACTGGACAGGTAATTGAATTCTAAATTGTTTTCGTAGCCTTCTCATATTTTCCTTGACTTGCTTGTTCAGAACTTGGTTTGTTCATTGCTCATCTTTTGTCCTCCACTATTAGTTTTAATATTGTTTCTCATTCTATTTTTGAAAGTTTGGGTCTACAGATCATATTTCTCTAGTTTAGGTTTTTATACATTTTTTATTCTGCACAATTACAGTTTGGAACGTGAAGAAGCTGAAGATTTGATTAAGCGCCATGGTGGTCGAGTCACTGGATCTGTCAGCAAGAAAACGGTTGGATAAGGGTTTTGCATTCAAGTGTGTTTTAATTTTATAATCAGTATGTGATTAACACCCTCCATTGCAGAATTATTTGCTATGTGATGAAGACATTGGGGGACGGAAGTCTGAAAAGGCCAAAGAGCTAGGGTTAGCATTATTTTTTATGCTGTTACAAAGCATTTCAAACAGTTTTTGTTTCCATTGTAATACGACCTATGTTTTATATTTCTATATAGAACTTCCTTCCTCACGGAGGATGGATTATTTGATATTATTCGTGCATCAAAACCTGCAAAAGCTCCTTCACAGGCAGAAAAGAAACCTGTGAATAAGGCTGTTGCAGTAGGATCCCCGTCAAAAGTTTCTCCGAAATCGCAAGTAAAGGGTAAGCCCTAATAAGTTTATGCTTTCTGCTTCTATTTTCTGCATTGTTTGGTTGTTCTTTTAACTATCATTTTTTTATATTCATGAATTAGCAGAAGGTTCAAATTAACTTATTACAATCAAAGGGTATTTGTTTATGTACGTTCTGAGTTGCATTCCTTATGAACAAATGCAGTTCCTCTGTCTTCACGCTCACCTTCTAAGCAAGCTAAGCCAAAGGCTGCTACTACTGTTCAATCTTCTGTCATGTGGACAGAGAAATATCGACCTAAAGATCCAAAAGATGTCATAGGGAACCAGTCACTTGTATATCACTAGTCTTCATTGGCATATTTTAGCGGTTATATTCTGTTCTAATGTATACCTGAACTTGAATAATCAGTTTTCACTTCCTTAAATGTAATGTACAGATTGTTCAACTACGTAACTGGTTAAAAGCTTGGCATGAACAATTTTTGGACACTGGTAACAAAACAAAGGGTAAAAAGCAAAATGACTCTGGTTTGAAAAAAGCTGTCTTGTTAAGTGGAACCCCTGGTATAGGAAAAACAACTTCAGCAAAGTTGGTCTGTCAGGAGCTTGGTTTCCAAGCCATAGAGGTTGCAATATTTCTCGGTAAATTTGTATATTTGGATAAATCTATTTTGCCATGTAATTTCTCTCACATGTGTCCATACATGCATTGAAGGTTAATGCTAGTGATAGCCGTGGAAAAGCTGATAACAAAATTGAGAAAGGAATTAGTGGAAGCAAGACAAATTCTGTTAAGGAGCTTGTAACCAATGAGTCTATTGGTGCTAATATGGAACGGTTGATCTCTCATCATAACATGTAAGTTTTGAGTCCATAATGCACCTTGTTAAATCGTTTTAATTATAAATTTCAGGTCCAAGCTTACCAAATCTGTGCTAATTATGGATGAGGTTGATGGGATGTCAGCTGGTGATAGGGGTGGTGTTGCTGATCTTATTGCTTCCATCAAGATATCAAAAATTCCTATTATCTGCATTTGCAATGACCGTTACAGCCAGAAACTTAAAAGCCTTGTGAACTACTGTTTGCTTCTAAGTTTTCGGAAGCCTACAAAGCAGCAGGTCTTTCTGTTTTTATCAATAAAAATAGTTAGTCATTATTGGGTGGTGCTAAATGAAGTACCTCCAGCCAAATATAACTATTTTAAATGTTACATACCTTGCCTCAACTGTGGAGCTAATTTAATTGTTTTTGGGAGGGAAATGATGACAGTCAGTTGTTATTTTTTGGCAAATAGTTTGTTATTGGTTATCCTGTTTTCTTTGCTTCCCCTCTATGGCATAGATGGGGTGTATAATCTCAATACTGAGTTATTTCTCTATATCAAGATTGCCAAACTTCAAAGTTTGCATAAACCTGTGAGAGGTTCATAGGCTCATGAGAGTTCATAAATATTTAAAAGATTGTCAAAATATTTATAAATAACATAATGGTTGAACATTTTAATTTCATAACAATGCAAAATAGTAATCCTCTATTAAGTTAACAAATCTAGTAGTTCATTACCATTAAATAAGCTCAAGCAATGTGAAGTAGCAAATTCATAACAAGTCTAGCAATAACATTTGTTTGCTGTACTTTACTATATATATCTATATATCTATGTATCTCTCTCTCTCTCTCTCTCTCTCTCTCTATATATATATATATATATATATATATGCCAACTTAAGGTAGAGTTTTTTTTTGATCGGCACATGTTAGTTGTTAGTATTTTGTTAGTGGAGGGAGTTGAATCCACAACCTCTCTCACCCTCCCTTCCAAACCTGTCAAGCCAACCTTATAACTCTTAAGTGTTAGTGGGGGGAGTTGAACCCACAACCTTTCCCACCCTCCTCTAACTTAAGGGAGAGTGCTAGATGTATTTTACTATATGGATCTAGGCCCATCTCTATTTAATGCAATGTAAATTATATATATATATATGTGTGTGTGTGTGTGTGTAACATGTTTCTTTGTTGTGCTTAAGACATAAGGATTCCATACTATGACTCCATTTATATCTTCATCTATTGTGTTTCCACCTAATATGTACCATTTTACTTCTACTTTTAACATTTGAGAGGCATTCCCTTTTCCTTTTGCTGAATTTTTATACACTCCTAGGTATATTAGATTATAAGATGGTACTAACAATATAGGAATTGCAGAAGTAGTAAATTCGGACTATAAGAAGTAAATATGAAAATAAAATTTTAGTTTATGTTCAATAATGCAAGGAGAGATTAATTTCAATAGTTGTGCAGATTTCAGTTAAAATGCACAATGTCTTCCTTAAATTGAAAGTAAGTGGGTAGAGGAGAAGATCATGCTTGTGGAGTTTCCAAACTTTTATGCAATCCCACAAAAAGGCAGGGAGTAGAACAAATCATTGTTCGATAACCATGATGACAACCTTCAACTGCCCAAAATCTTGCAACAAACCTTAGAAGTACTGTCATGAATGGAGAAGTGTTGGATCCAATGTTTATTACTAGGCCAAATGATATAACTAATAGATTGGGTATAACTTTTTTTACTTAAGATTGTAACAATCCAAGTGTCATGATTTTATTGCTTCTTTGTCCGCCTGGCTTCCTCCACAAGACAATTGATGCAACCTGCAACAAAAAACATTTCTATTAACAAGAAAGAGAAAGGGAGAGAGAAATGCGAACTACACATTAATTGCTTTTTCTTCTTTCTTTGTAAGCCAAAACAACACAACTTGAGTTGTTTCACTTAAAAGAAAAAGAACAAATAGTCTCGCCAACTTGATCACAAACTTGCTAGTTTGGTTGAGTTTTACTTGACTCCACCACAATTCTTCATAGCCTGCTACCTAATTAAATTGAAATGAGGAGTTGGGATCTTTAACTCGTGCAATTTTATGACCATGTTCTAGATCATAAAAGTGATTATTATTGTTAAGTGATATGTGCTTCATTGCATTTGGAAATTAGATTATCTTAGTTTTTATATGTAGTCTGCATAGCCTAAAATGCAGGTCTATTCGGCAACATGTAGCATTACTTTCTTAAGTTTGTTAGTTCCTTTGCATGTTAAAAAAACAATTATGCTGAGGACGGAGAGTTTTGAACTTAATATTTTATTCATGTCAGATGGCAAAGAGGTTGATGGATGTTGCAAAGTCTGAAGGGCTTCAAGTCAATGAGGTGATTTCTTTTTGACTTACGAAGTTCCATCTTGTTTGTGAGGATTTTTATTTTGGATTAATTGTGTGGACTTCGAGGGTTCAAAGTTACTTCCAATAATTTATATCCATCTCAAATTGTGAAATATTTTCTTTGCGTTCACTTACCTATTTTCTTAAATTGTTCACAATGATTGTTTCAGATTGCTCTTGAGGAACTAGCAGAAAGAGTTAATGGAGATATGCGGATGGCAGTAAATCAGTTACAGTATATGAGCCTCTCTATGTCAATTATCAACTATGACGACATTAGACAACGCTTTCTTACCAATGCAAAGGATGAAGACATTTCACCATTCACGGCTGTTGATAAGTATAATATATATTTTATCTCTGTACTAGTCTTTAAACTCATTATATACTGTTGAATATCTCATGCCTTCGTTCGTAGCATTAGAATTTCAATGGGCCTCCTTAATGGACTGAACAATATTTTATTCCCTTGGAATAAAATATGAAGTTGTGGCCAAGTTGGAGGCGCTCTGCATGGCTTAGATTTCATTCAAATCTGAAGGATTAACTGCTCAGAAGGTTGTGGCCAAGTTCAATTTCACAACAACATCTCTTTTCTTGTAGGCTTTTTGGTTTTAATGCTGGGAAGTTGAAAATGGATGAGAGGATAAACCTTAGCATGAGTGATCCTGATCTTGTTCCTCTTCTTATTCAGGTTTGGTAATTCATTTTCATTATTTTATCAATTTAGCTTGTTTAAATTATTATCTTTGAAGACCAATAGCCTGAAGAACTTGGTGGACAATGGCTTGGATAGCACTTCTTATATTAACATCTTTCAAATTTGATTTCACGTGTACATTTATATGAACAGTATTGCAGAATGGCTTATTTAAAATTGGTATGGTTTTAGATTTCAATCAGTTGTTATACCAATTATCTGTTAGAATTCCCTATCCTGAAAATATATCTGAAACCTGCCCTAGGTTAAATTGATCCATGAACATTCGTATTCTTGAATGCTGCAAATGTGGCTTGTGTTTCAAGTACTCCTTTCATAACTGTTCCTTATGGTATTATTCATTGCAGGAAAATTATATTAATTATAAACCAAGCTTGGCCGGTAAGGATGACAATGGGATAAAACGCATGAACCTGATTGCCCGTGCTGCTGAGTCTATTGCTGATGGGGATATAGTGAATGTTCAGATTCGCAGATATAGACAGTGGCAGCTCTCTCAAGCTAGTTGTACAGCAACATGCATAATTCCGTATGTAACCTTGTAACTGATGTGGCAAATAACAGTTTTCTTTTAGATTTTGCTCTATCTAGTTTTTTATCCATTCACTTTTTCATCTTTGTCTGTTTCAGTGCATCATTGTTGCATGGCCAAAGAGAAATACTTGAACAGGTAAAAAATTTATTGTGTTGGCAGTTGCAGTATGTCTTTACCATCCTGCTGCCCTCTTTATTTTGGGCTCAGGGGGAGAACATAGTTATCAATGGCACATTCAGCGTGTGGCTGAGAAGCCTTCAGCAGTGACAGTATATGATGAGTTCATTTTTCATTCACGTGTCAGCCCTTTAAAATTTTTTTGCCCATAAAGAAGGGTTGCTATAGTGAGGACAAAGTTAACTTACGGACCTTTGAAAACTAGAGCACCAGAGTCCCTTCCTTCTATGCTACCCGAGTGACAGAGGCATCCATCTCCAGCGAAACCCATCTTTCACTTCAGTCTACTATATTCTGCAGTTTTGGATCTGATTAGAGTGTTCCTTAAGGTTTTAAGTTGAAGGGGATGTCATGATTCCATATATGGGTTTACTCGTGACTTATATCTCTTAAATTTGCCTGGTGTCTTCCCTAAAAAATACTTAACAATCAAAGTCGTTGGTCGTAGTGACTAGCTCAAATGTGTACCAACATGGTTTGGGTGAAGAATACTTCCATCGAGGGAGAGTATAACCAATGTCAAAGGGACACACTTGAGGGGGAGTTCATTAGAGTTAAGTATGTGTTGGAGTTTCACATCTCGTGTAAAAATATACAAGAATAAAAACATATAAGAAGAAAAGACCCACAAAACTATTGCATTAAGATTTTTGGTTGGAGGTAGCGTCATGGTTCTTTATATGTGTTTGCTCATGACTTATCAGTTTCCAATCTCCTCTAGGTCTCTCCTCGAAAAAATTGGCGTTATCTCAAGTTTACAAGTGTTATATGTCTTTATATTAATGTCTTGTATGCTTGGCTCATGACTTGGTTTCATTGCATTCTCCTATTTAGATACTTAAAGATGTAAAACTGTCTACCATTCTGCAATATCTTTACTTAATAAACATTAAAGTGGAGTCAAGGATGATTTTACATCATAAACTATAGTTATGGTTAAGGGTGTCAAAATGTGTCCACCCAACCTCATTGTTTGGAAATTCCATAACAGACAGGTTAGGTTAATATAATTTTTAAAAACTTGAAATAATTAAAGTAGGTTAAAAAACTATACCGTACAAGTTAATCACTAAATAAATATAAACAGAAAATGAAAAAAATTCAAACCACTGATAACCATAACGTGCAAACACAAATCGTTGATGATATAATGACAATCCTAATACCTCACTTTTAGAATTTCAAATTGAAAGGAATCAACTGAGCAAGTCATCCCAGCCCGTTGTTGACTTGGTGGATTAGGAGTTGCAGTCCATTGTTGATTCGGTTGATTATGAGTTGCGTTGGTTGTTTTTGCGGGTTGGTGGGTTCAGTCATGCCACCAACCCATTTTGGCGGGGTGAATTGATTGACCTGTTTTGATTATCCCTATTCATGGTGGGCTTTTGTGGGTCGTTTTATACTGGTCTTTTCATTGAACTCATCTGATTTTGCTTGTAGTTCTCTATCATAACACGTATTATATTTGCAGGGAGAACGCAATTTCAACCGGTTTGGTGGGTGGCTGGGGAAGAACTCGACAATGGGTAAAAACTTTAGGCTTTTGGATGATCTTCATGTTCACATTCTTGCTTCTCGTGAATCCAGTTCAGGAAGGTAAATATGAATTCAATATTTTACCTTCAGATCCCATCTTTTTGTGAGTTTATTGTCACTTGCTAAATGCTTCTGTCGATACATGCAAATTTGTAAACCTTGGTGATTTTGGAAAGAAATAAAATGCAGATAAAATCCGGTGACATTGTGTCATCTTTTTTATATTTTTGAATATTATGCCAATCTTTTGGTGCTTCCGTTTTATATGTACAATGTGGGCTTATCTATTAGGTTTCTAGAGTTACATCTCCAGTGATCTCCATTACTACAGTTTCTAGTAGAGTGATTATAGTCACGCTTCACTAAATGGTTTGCAGGGATACCATTCGCATGGAATACCTTACTCTTATTCTTAAACGACTGACTGAACCCCTACGAACCCTGCCTAAGGTTGGAAGTATATGTGTTTCTTTGATTCTAAATATTCCAAATGTTTTAAGCTGAAATGCTGAACAAAATTTAATTGCCCTTTCGGAATAATGACCAGGCTGAAGCGGTTCAACAAGTTGTGGAATTCATGAATACATACTCTATCAGTCAGGAAGATTTTGATACTATAGTAGAGTTATCAAAATTCAAGGTTCCTTAAATATATTTGATGTTTTTCTTTATACTACAAACTACTATCAACCTCGGGTTAATGTTTTGATTTTACATGCATCAGGGTCAATCTAATCCACTAGATGGGATCCAGCCTGCTGTTAAGTCAGCTTTGACAAAAGCCTATAAAGAGCAAAGCAGATCTCGGGTGGTTCGAGTTGCCGACCAAATCACACTTCCTGGTGTAAAGAAGGCCCCTAAGAAGCGGATTGCTGCTATACTTGAACCAGCCGAGGAAGGAGGCAAAAATGAAGATGACACCTTGGACGAGAGTGAAGAAGAGAACACCTCTGATACAGAAGAGTTGGGTAAGTTATTTGGTTTTATTATTATTCTTTTAATATTGATTGATTGCTTCTGACAATTTTTGTTCTTGTGATGCATTAGAAGGCATCACCAAGGGAGAGAAGCTGCAATCAGAACTTCAAAGCTTGAATTCAAAAGGTAGGTGCTCGTCATGTGCCATTGGAGGTTGCTTTATTGGAGTTTTAAGTGATTTATGATTTATACATCTTGATTCATGTAGCCACGCAAGTACAGTTGGAACTGAAGGGAACGGGTAATTCGAGTTCCAAGAAGGCATCGGCTGGTAGAGGTAAAGGTGCTTCCGCATCTGGGAAAAAGGTTGCTCAAGCTCCAAAAAGAAAAAGGTGAAATATTAGACATCTTGCCTTTCTGTCGAGCCACTAGCAGTATTTGTATAGAACCATGCTCTTCATGTAATTGATGTTCAGGCTTCATAACTTCACGTTTGAGTTTTAGTAAATTTTCCAAGGAGAACATGGATTGACTACTTGTGGTGGCTGTAGATTGTTTCAGTCTGTCCACGTTAGAAGTTAGAATTTTGCTTGCTATTTTATGAAGCGTTTATTTCTGGTTTGAGCTGTTACTCTTTTCTTCCGTGATATTCTTCTGCAAGGACATGAATGCCGAAATGATGTTTTACCTGGATGAGCAATATTAAGTACTCCAAACGGAGAAAATTGAATGAGTTCATTCTAAATTACGTAAAACTTTATCAATTTTTGCCTCCTTTTGTTTTGGGAAAAGTTCAATTGTTGGGAAAATGAACCAATAGATATGAAGAAGAATAAGTTGGATAACATGAATTAATTCTATTTAAATTAATTTCAGTTTTTCAAAGATGTTTTATATATGGTTTCATTATATAGATTGAACTTAACTTCTTTATGTTTATTCATTGTATCAGTATGAATAATATTTTTTTTCGGTTAGGGAATTCATGATCTTAATCGCCCTAACTAAGGGGAAGGCTTCCTACACCTTCCCAAGATTCGGATGTTCTTAATTGAGGGCACACTATCTTATATATATGCACAAATTGACGAGAAATGAGTGAATTATAATATATTCATTATTGGATTTGTTTATATTTTCTTAAATTAAATATCACTCACCAACCATTACAATTCTGTGATTTATTATTACTTTATAAATTGCATTATGTTTGAGGATCCAAATCTGCGTGGGCCTGTGGTTGTTGTGAGCTTAAAAACTAAGAAAGTGACTTCTCAACTCAACAAATGGCCCCAAATTCTTCGGCACACGAGTGAGCAATCTGAAGATAATAATAATAATAATAACAGTAATAATAGTGAGTAAAATATTTGAATTTTGCCAATCCGCAGTAAAGAGGTGATGTACCTTTCATTTTCAGATTCAGAATGTTGTAAATCATATTTACTATTTTAAATATTCATACAATAAATTAAAAAAAAAAGAACTGTAAAATCACATGGGTTATACTATATGAATGTCTACAGTTAAAATGGTTGAAGACTTCTTGGCCATATTTGTTTTTATCTGTGTTGTTAGATCACACTCGTTGACTGGCAGACTTTATAGCTATAATGAGGTTTTGTGATTGGACGTTATATTCGTAATTTTCAATCATCATCGAGGACTAAAATCATGCTTTTCATCATATACGATAGAGGCACTGAATTATGTAATGTTTCTACAACTAAAAGAACCAATTATAACTCGTTTTAGAGTAAATAGAGAGATGAATGGTAGAAAGGGATGAAGAGGAAATTTACAAACTGTGAATACAGAAAAGAATCATTTTATTGATCGATTATTACTGTATTTCCATTTGTAAAATTACTTACTGAATCGGGCACAGATTTCCCTGCCATCTTATTACATAAAAGCCTTCTCATCCCACCAGACACAACCTCCTAACGATTTGTGGCAGCACTGCTAAGAACTGAATCTAAATTGCATATATGCACTATATATTGTTTTACTACACTTGAGAAGAAGAAGCTTTTGTTCTCCAGTTCAAGACCCAAATCCACAAGGAGAAAATCGAGAAGGAAAAAGAAAAAGAGCATCACAAAAACTGGGGAATATAAACCAAACCCATAGAACCTGCTATTAACCATTTTCATGTAACCTGGCCTTCACATTCCGTTGACTTTTTACATCTTTGGAATTTCCTGTGCAGCTGCATCCAACCATGTGTAAGTATTAACTAACTTGAAGGTCAACTTAATACAAAACAATTGTTACAGAATGTATTAACTAACCCCAACAGCAACTAACCAAAATGGATATGAAAGAGTAACAATAAATGAAGTTTACTTTTGCATATTTTATACTTTTTAGAATTTGATATTCAAGCCCACATGGTAGAGAGGGAACACCAACTTAGCAGATTTTTATACTGCCACAAGAATTTTAGCTTTGAAAATTCAATTATTGTACAAAATAGATGAAAGTTGACATGCAAGAATACTCTCTTCATAATTAATCCTTAATTAAGTCAACGAGATCCAGTTACCAAGCTAAATATAGTTGTCACGTAACATGAGATACAGAGTTAGAATCTCACTATTTTCGTTCTTAACGAGTCTTGCTAGCATGCTGATAAGAGCAGTTTATTGACAAGAGATGAATCTGGAATTCTGACCAAAGCTTCCAAGCATCCAACACGCTGTTTCCAACAATTTTCCTGCCATGCCATTCAAACTTTAGCTTAGAAACTAAAAGCATTTAATCAGTTAAGATTAAGAAAAAATTTACTGAAATAAGACAGATAATTTCTTTATATACATATTAGCATGTGACCAGAAGTATCAGAGAAATTAAGAAAAAATCAGTTGACAAGCAAACATGTTTGTAGATGGAGATTACAAAGGTTGAGCTCACAAATATCTAAACCAACAAAAAATTCATCCTATCTGGATAATTTTCTTTTACGTCATTCATCTCTATTCTTCATCTAGTTCCCAAATTCTACATGCAAGCATGCACAAAGTAGGAACTTACTAATTTAGTGAGAAATGGTGAAGCATTTGAGAAGCAAAAGGTTAGAAGTAGAAGATGATACTTGTTGGTATAGGTGGGACAATAAAATATTGGTATCAGCACCATAAGAACGCAACTTTTCTCAAAAGTTTCTTTTCACCCTTCAGAAGCTTGACCTAACAAGCAATTCGATACGTTGAGTGGTGCCACTGCACTCTTCAAACTTTTACACTTCTTTCTTAAAACTTAAGAATCCATTTTAAACTTTTATAACATTGCACAAATTCTCACATATTCCAAACGCCCTAATCAAGAAACTACAACTTTTGATCTTAGCTACAATCTATTTTCAACTAAGATATAAGAATTTCGTATGAAAATTATTTAATCCTATTTTAAACTTTGATTGTATAAACAGCTTATACACTAAAATTTATACAACAATAAACTATACACATGCGTTACCAATCCTTAATCAATAATTGAAAAAAAATAAATAAATAAAACTAGCACAAGTCTAGCCGCATAATATAAAGTAAACGCAAATAATAAGTTAAATCTAAAAAAGCAAATTAAACGCACATCATAATCAGCTTTTCCCCGTCTTGACTTAAAAAACAACCAAACAAACACCACGAACCAAAAAGAAAAGTAAAAGCGAAGAAAAAGAGAAAAAAAATTAAACAACCAATTAACGCACCTCTTCTTTGCTTAACAACGACCTTAGCGGGTTGGGCCCGGGTCACAGGCCCAGCCTCCTCCTCCTGAGGCGGTAACAGAACTCCGTCGATTCCCTGAACGGAGATCCGTCCATCCGTGTAAATATCCGGGTCGAACAAATACGCGGACCCGTCGCCGTGACCGAACTTGACGGAGCCATCAGCCTCCTGCGCCGTCACCTTATGAGGCAACCGTAACGTGTCGTAACGGACCTTCCCGAACCTTCTAACGGCATTGTACATGCTCTCCTCGGTCTGATACTCGGGAATCAAGTGATAGTACATAATCTGTTCGGGCGAACCCGGTTCACTCAGCTGGTCCGTCGTCAACTTCGCCATCGCTTCGTCGTTAGGAGCCAACACCGTCAAAACGTAACCCTCCGAAACTAACCGTCCCATCTCCGTCGCCAGTGACGTTAAGTTTACCAGAATATCCGCCATTTCGTTGTAACCACCGTAGTGGAGGAGCGTTTGGATGAAGTCTTTCACCTGTCTCTCTCCGTTGAAGTGATGGTGGGGTCCACCCGGTCCAGGCGCCGGCGCCGGCGCCAGTGAGGGTCCCGGCGCCATCGCGTCGTAGATCGGAAGCACAGGTGGGGAGCCTGCCGGCGACGGGGGAGCTGGTTTTTTCAAGCGGTGGGTGCGCGGGTCGACCTCCGGAGCGGATTCGGGTTTCACGGCGGCGATGGAGATGAGGTTGCGGCGGCGGTTGAAGTCGTCTTGTACGGAGCGAGGGATGATGAGCGTGTCGATGCCATGGATGACGCCGTCGGGTCGGGTCAGGGAATCCGGGTGGGTGACACGTGAAGAGTCGACGTTCCAGTGAGTGGAATTAACGGTCTGGAGAGAGAGGTGGTAATTCGGGGCTAGGGTTTTGTGTCGGGTGGGCCGAGCTGGGTTACTTAACCCGGATCGGTATTCGGGTTTAGTGATTCTTTTGGGGACGATGTGAGACATGAGAAGGGTTTGGAGAGACTGCAGGTTGCGGGGTTCGAGAAGGAAGCGCTTGAAATCAGGGTCGAGATCGCGTTCGAGAGCTTCGTTTCTGGGTGCGAAGATTGTGATGTTGTGTTTCATTACCGTGTTTTCGAGCGTCTGAAGGAGCATGGCTTTTTCCACTAGCTCAGCAACTTCAGTGTAATGCGAGTCCAACAGAGCCACGAGGATTGAGTTTGAGTTTATTTGGCCTTGCGGGAGAGAGAATGTGATGGTTGGAAGGAGGAAGAGAAGGATGGTGACGCCATAGATGCGGCAATCCATGGCGGCTTTTGCTTCAGACACAACACAGAAAGAGAAGAGAGAAAGAGAGAGAGAGTAACACAGACACTACCAATGTTGTTTTTATGTTGTGTTGCGGTGTGTTTGTGAGATTGTGTCTGAGACAGAGCAGGTTTTGTTTTGGAATCGGTGGGGTAAATGGTGTGATTTATTGCCTTTGATGTTGTTGAGGTCGATATGAGACTGAACAAGTCACACTAGTTATTACTAATCAGTGTCAATGGCTGTGGGTAAATCCAGAGGTGTCGGTTGCTTCGTGAAAATCCAAGGCTTACGTGGCGGGTTTTCATTGGAGGGGGAAAGGGAAGTGAGAAACAAAGGAGTGGGGTCCACTAACCCAACTGCTACCTGGCTCGTGAATAAATGAACCATGATAAACCGTAAACATTAAACCCACTCTCATTATTGTGAATAAGTATGTGGATGGAGTGTTTTGACTGTCTTCGTTAACTTTTTCACCTTCTGCATGAGTTGTACAATGAAACCCTTTTGGAAAGTTGCTAATTGAGGGTGATTAATCCGTAATGTAAAGTTATTATTTTGTGTGGATCTTCGACTTTAGGCGTTAAAAAAAGTGGGGATTAATTAATTAAATGTACTAGTTCGCAATTAGCACGCAGAGAATAAGTTGTTTATGAGATGATGATTAGTGTGTGCGTTTATTAGTACTAAATAAAGAAAACCATGGAAAAGATGCATTGAAGGAGATGTGAAAAATAAGAGTGGAGGTGGTGGCCCACTTGGCTTTGGGTTCCCTCATATGCTCAGGTATTATTAGCTGAGCTGTTTCTGTCCTCTGGAGACTCCTCTGTACGTACCATACAAACCAAGGAATAAAAAACCTTACCAAAACTCTAGAAGAAAAGACATTTCGAATAATATCAATATTGCAAAATGTTTTTTTGGAAAAAACCCGTGAGTGTTCATCCTGTTTTTGGTTGAATAAATCAGAAAAAAATATATATATAAGGAATGTAATAGTGTTTGTTGGGAGATTTGGATTAATAGGTTTAGAAGGAAAGTTTATCATCAGAAAACAAATACCTTTCTTTTTACCATTTTCCTTAAGTGAAGCATCTGTTCCATGTATGGAGGGTGACCTATCCCCCACCGGCGGGCTATCTGTCTGTCTCTTCACCTTTCTTTACTTACTCTTCACTTCTATCTTCTCATTTATGTCAAGCTCCAAAAATGGTAATATATTTGATTGATGGATGAATAATTCATTACTTATTAATTAAACACTATATATTAATAATCTCATTGTTTATAATTTCCCTGGATTCTGCTGTCAACTTTTTTATATTATCTTAGAGTTACTTAGTTAATTTCAACATTAATATACCATGGATGTTAAGAATTTGGATTCTTAACTTTCTGCTTTTATTCAAAATATATACTTATGGAAATTGATTTTTTAAAATCTCTATATACTCGGATAGTTAATGTCACACAACACATTCCATATTACATGTGAAATATTACGAATTTATATCACAATATTTTACATTAATAAAAGGTAAAGATGTATTTAAATTGTTTTTAAATTATCATAAAAATAATGTAAGAGTATTAGATGTATCGAAATATATGTATGATATATGATATGATGCAATAAGAAAAGGAGTGTAGAAGTGGGTATAGTATGATATGTGAAGGTTTCCTTGACCTAAGAAAGTCATATTAAAAAAAGAATTGACTATAGATTTTGGGTGATAAAAGACAATATGGAAAATACAATTAGGAACGTAATTTCTATAATGAGTATTGGGTGGGGAGTGGTAGAGGAATCCATTATTGTATAATTAACAATGATTTTGGTGAGATTACTAAATGAGTTTGGTTTGGTGTATCCTTCAACAGTATGGTAGGAGAGAGGGAGTTTTGGTGGAAAGAGTATTAAGACTGTGACCATATAAGCCCTAATTTTCCTTCCTTTTCGTAACCTCAATAGTGATACATCGAAATCTGTCGGTGGAACTATACATAATCATTTAATCACAATTATTTTAATGTATGGAATTTATAATTTCTGACTTTGGCATATCTTTCAGTAGTTGGCAAGGAATATAGATACGAAAATGTGAATTCCCCAAAGTACCCTTCGAAAAGTATCTTCAAAACTTGTGAGTCATTGTACATGAAAAGGGTACCCTGGACTATACTCACTAGACTTTGCTACCAAACAAAACATCTCGTCAAAACAAGTGTGCTTGCTTTTGTTTTTGTCCTCTGATGATTACACAAATTCTACATGTTGTTTTTGTTTAATTTGCATATTATAGTGTGGTTAGAATGGACGTCTCACTTGTTTTATACACGGTTTTTCGTTTAGGTGTATTTTTTTCTTCTGGAATTTTTTTTCTGTCATGGGATTTTTATGGATCAAATCCACTGCACTAGAAAAGACTTTCAACAAAGACATGCAAAAGCACTCTCAGACAGCATATTTCACGACCTATGATTTTCAGACACTATTACTTTTTGTAGGTAATAGTTTCATGTTGGAGTCTCATAATTTGTGTCCGAACAAGTTTGGACAGTCATGATTTATGCTAGAAAAGGAAGAAGGAAAGAAAAGTTGGAGGGAAGAAAAGGAGAAAAAAGATGTGTGTAAGGTTTGCACAGAAAACTGTGGAGGCTGAAAATTCAGATTAAACATGGAAGATCACATGCTCTCATCAGTTAACATAAATGTAACAATAAAATATGTTTGTTCTTTATTCTAAAATGAAGAGATATTTAAGTGTTTTTTTTTAATAATAACACATAAAGTTTTGTAAAGGGGGTAAATTTTAAGGAATTAAATGTTTTTTCCTCTAATTTCTTATATTTTTGTAGATATTATTTGGATATGAATTTGGATTGACTTTGTAGCATTAAAGAGGGCTAAAGTTGCAACCCACAAAAAACCCAAAATTGATGTTCTAGTAAGCCCAACATATGGTAGAGTTGCCATAAACATAGGCCATGACTAATTTTTGGACTACTCTGGTTCTAGGTTAGTTTTCAAGCAAGTTGCGATGGTGAAAAAAAAATACAGCAACTAAAATGTAATACTAATTTAACTGAATTCAACCATGTGATGGTTTATAATATCTAAATTAAAATACTTTAAATTATTTGAACTGTTAATAAATATTTATCTTAAAATATATTTATCCCTTATGTTTTTTTCCCACCTTCTCACCATCCCAAAAGATTATAAATGTCTTCTATCTTGTATTATAAATATTATTACTAAGCCAAAGTTATAGTTAAGATATAGTTAGACCATAACTTTTTTTATTTATTTATTTAAGAACTTAATAACCCCAGTGTTGTTAAGAATTATGACTTATGAGACTTAATAATCTATCTTTTTCAGTAAAATAATTTATGCCACGTCACTTGTAACAATTTCTTTTACAACAACTATTAAATAAAAATTAAATTTATAGCTCTAATACTAATTGTTAGATTGAGTATTTGTTATTAAGTAAAAAATTATATTTAATAATAAAAACTCAACTAGTTATACTTATAAGAGTATAAGAGTCAAAACTCTATAGTTTAACTATAAATTGACCTAGTCTATCTCATATTACAATTGATATCACATGCGATATCCTTTCTTCTTTCATGTGACCCCAAATCCCATATTAAGATTACAAGGAGAATTTAAAATGCTAGCAAAAAAGAATTGGGTAGTGGAGTAGAGCATGCAAAGTTATATGTAATGGAAATTATGATCTATACTCTTATAGTACATAAATAATAATAATTTTTATAAATAATTAAGACATTAATAATTAAGTTTGTGTACTTTCCTTATTTGATTAATTCATTAATACATAAATTTATACACAAATATCTCGCTTTTTTGTGTGTGATATTTTTCCGTTAGAAAATACTATGTTTTTCATAAATAATTAGTAGATATATTTTACTTAAAATTCTTCTATTTATAACAAATTTTTTACAATACTTTACTATTGAAGTGACGTGACTTAAGAGTGATAACCACAATTAAATACACCAATAATAATAATATAATATAGAAGGATTAACTTTTTATATTAAAAAACAAGAAGTTTAACTTTTTTCTTAAAATCCTTTTGCCTCCTGAACTTACAGCCTGGCGCCACATTAGAATCGTTCTCTTATTTATGAAATTTGGGGACAACCCATAAACAAATATCTAAGAAATCTAAACCTTAAATCAATCTCTTTAAGATTCAAACCAGATTAACTATGTATACATATACCTAAATTGTAATGTTATTTCATTAGATTAATAATTTTTCTTTAATTTGATTTGAATTATTGATGGTTAACTTTGTTTTGTTAAAGAGAAAGGACCTTTATGCATTGTTTTACTTCGTAAAGATATATTTAAGTAAAAAATGTGGCAAATTAAAATAAAGTTTAATTAATAATTTAGTTTGTATATTTAAGTATTTGACTTTTATATTTTATTTTAATTGAATCTCTATTTTTGTAAAAAATTCAATATGATGTGGTAATTGTTACATATCAAAATTTAAGTATAACACTTGTCAAAAATTAAATATTTTTATTTTATAAATTTTATAAATAACAAGACATGTTTAGTCTATCTAAAACAACTCATACTCGAATTATTAACATTATTTTACATGTTATATATGCATTTGGAAAATAATATGTACTTTTTATATAATTAAGAATAAGAATGTTAATTGGTTTATTATTTTTCAATCCTATAATTTTCTTTCTTATATTTAATTTTGAAAATAAATTTAATCCATCAAGATCCAATAAAACTATCATGTTTCAAATATTTTTTAAGCTTTAAACATTTTTCTTTCAAAAGTATATCGTCTAATGACTTTAATTTTTTAATATTAAATAAAAAACAAAAATATCTTCGTATATTTTAAATTGTTCAAATCTACTTTGAAGAAGGGTAATTACTTTATCTACAATGTACAATTGATTCTAAATGATTCTTAATATATTTTACAATTTCATTCTCAATATGTTTATCAAATTGTTTCTTTTCGCGACTGATATATTTATTTCAATAACAATTTTATTATCATAAATAAATGCATTTTCAAATATATTTTCCATTACTTTTCAAAAAATGTAGAAAGACCTTTTAATTGTTAATAGCTTCATTAATGAACATATTTTTTTATTGTAAATTCTTACTAATGGAAGTTACTATTGACTATAATAAACTAATAAACATAGACTAATGTATCAAATTGAATTCTGAAGCAAAATTAATTAGATGAGAAGTACAAAAGAAAAAAAAATGGAAATTAAAATTAAATAAAAGAATATAGATACCTAATTATTCTCTTCCTCCTAAACAAAGTTATGATTTATTTCATTAAATGTCTCTTTTAGTATCAATAAAATTTAACAGTCACTCATAATAATTTAATTAAAATTTATTTTTAAATATAATTGTACAATTAATTTAGTAAATGTATATTAGAACTATTTTTTTTTTTGGATATTTTTTAGGAGCCTAACCATAAAAACAAATTAAAAGCCTAATAATAGAAATCAAGTTCCTACCCTTTAAAGTGTGAATTGACTTTTTCACTTTAACAAAAAACTCAACTTGTTATTTTTGTAATATGTAATATAGTACGTAAAGATGCACGCCTCATTTGTTTACACATATGACTGTTTTACTTTTTCATGCAGGAGTGATTGTGGAGATGGTCAATGGTGATACCGTGGTTATTAATACTCTCATCAATTATGATAATTTAATTAAAATTCAAGCTCACAAGGTTAAATTATCGCAACTTTGTTGAATTTTTTAATATTTTAATTGAATCTTACATTTGAAAAAGATATCGATTTTTTAATATATCTATTATGGTAAAGAAAAATTGGACATTCATTATGGTAAAGTAAAATTTTAGATTCATTTATAACCATGGAAACAATTATAAGCATTTTCTCATTTAGTTACTGGGACACACATTTCTTCATACTTATTTCTCAAAGATTCGTCTAAGGCTTACATAATCCTTCAATCCTTAAAGAGTTTATTATTATTATTATTATTTGTTTCGATAGGGATTTGTGAGACCGAGACACTAACCTTCGACTGGTGCGCTCCACTTGTCTGCTTCTCGTTTGTACCGATCGGTCACCTTTAATGTTGGCCGCTCGGTCACCCTCTTTGTAAAAGAGGGGAGGTACCTGCAAAAGGCACTCTGACGCTCAAGTTAGGAGCGGTTTTATGAACTGTTCGTGACAGTTAAATATTGAAGTAAATAGAGCGTATTGTAGTCTGAGTTGAATCCGTCCTTACCTCCCACCTAAACCCTTATTTATAGAGTTTAAAGGAATCTGACACATTAATTTACCTCTTAATGGTCATTAATGCAAACCTTAATTACTTAACGACAGTCGTTACAACATTCATTGTGCGTTACACCTACTTAATTGTTGTCGAGACCGAACGGTTGAGAAACTGGTCGAGACCGAACGGAAAGCTTGTCTAGACCGAACGGCTGAGAAAGCTAGTCGAGACCGAACGGAAAGCTTGTCTAGACCGAACGACTGAGAAAGCTAGTCGAGACCGAACGGAAAGCTTGTCGAGACCGAACGGCTGAGAAACTGGTCGAGACCGAACGAAAAGCTTGCCTAAACCGAACGGCTGAGAAACTAGGCGAGACCGAACGGTAGAGACTGAACGGTAGCCTGCGAGCCCATAGTAACATAAGCCCCCCAAGTCTGAGTTAATCGTTCGGCTTTAGCCGAACGGTTAACTATAGGACTTATGAGTTTGAGGGAGGTTGTTCTCGTTGTACTAAGGAGTTTGCTCTTTGTGCTTCAAGTTGTTATATCCTGTTCGCGTCGAACAGTTTCATGGATTGAATTCGGCCGCACGCTCAACAGTCCTTGTTACCAGAACTTCCTGATTGATGAGAGTGAAAACCGTTCGGTGTAGAGGGATTTACCGCTCGATCTTTGTGCTCGACTTTGACGAGCGGGATTTACCGCTCGATCTTTGTGCCCGACTTTGACGAGCGGGATTTACCTCTCGGTTGTGATTTGCAGTATCCTGTTACCTCTTCACCGAGCGGGATTAACTGCCCGGTCTTCAAATCATTATAGGGAATTTTAACTCCTGGCCGAGCGGTATTTACCGTTCGGTCTTCAAATCTTTATAGAGGAATTTACCTCTTCGCCGAGCGGGATTTACCGTTCGGTCTTCAAATCTTTATAGAGAAATTTACCTCTTCGCCGAGCGGGATTTACCGTTCGGTCTTCAAATCTTTATAGAGGAATTTACCTCTTCGCCGAGCGGGATTTACCGTTCGGTCTTCAAATCTTTATAGAGGAATTTACCTCTTGGCCGAGCGGTATCTACCGTTCGGTCTTCAAATCTTTATAGAGGAATTTACCTCTTCGCCGAGCGGGATTTACCGTTCGGTCTTCAAATCTTTATAGAGAAATTTACCTCTTCGCCGATCGGGATTTACCGTTCGGTCTTCAAATCTTTATAGAGGAATTTACCTCTTCGCCGAGCGGGATTTACCGTTCGGTCTTCATCTTCTAGCTCTGAGAGACTTTCATTGAATATGATTTTGTTTAGCCACTTTGGGAGCGATTGACCGGCCTAAATTGGACTTTATTTATTCAATAATAAGAGCGTAAGTTAATAACAAAAGCATGAATCAAATGAAACCGGATTTAAACATGACAGTAGTAGAATTGTGGATGCTTCTCTTTAGTTGATAACTCCACGAAGCGAACGTTCCCGATGACGACTGAGACTATGACTATAGCCCCGCCCTCGCTCGTCTTTCCTACTCGCCCGCTCGGGGCTTCTTCTCGAATATCCTTCCTTAGGGAGGCCGTATCTTGCTTCCTTTATAAACCTTCGTAGATGTCCCGCCCGGATAAAATTTTCTATTTCATTCTTTAACGTGATGCAGTCTTCTGTAGTATGTCCATGGTTTTGATGGTACCGGCAACTTTTCCTTTCGTCTGCATTTCTTGGAGACGGTTTCCTCAGGGGTGTGATAAGTTCCGCGCTAAGGGCTTCTTCGAGAACTTTTGCCCTAGGTGCATTGAGGGTTGTATAATGGTGAAACTTGAATGGCCTGTGAAACTCTCTATTCTTATCGTTATTGCCGAACGGTCGTTTGCCGTCCTTTCCACTTCCGCCCGCATCACCCTCTTGCTGTCGTTTCCTTTGCGACAAACGCATTTCCTCCATACGGATGAACTCAGCTGCTCGCTCTTGGAGCTCCTCCATCGTTTTTGGCGGTCGTGCATACAATTTTTCCGCAAAATACCCTGGTCTCATACACGAAGGCAGATTATTGATAATAAAAGATTGATCTATCTCTCTAACTCGTCGTGCGGTTTCAGTATATCTCTTCATAAAAGCCTTCAAAGTTTCTCCTTTCTCCTGCTCAGTGTTTATTAAATCCACCGGTGTTACCTCCTGTTTCCGATTGGATGCGTATTGTCTCCTAAAGAGGTTTTCCACAGTAGCGAAGCAATCCACTGTGTTGGGAGGAAGAGTGTTATACCATTCCAATGCCTCTTCCTTAAGTGACAACGAGAAGGCTCTGCACATGATAGGGTCGTTGTCCGTATAGAATGCCATTGCATTACCGAACGTCCTTAAGTGATTATCTGGATCAGCCGAACCATCATACTTATCCAATACGGGGGGAGTCTTTTCTGGCATTGGCGTTTGCATGATGGTTGCCGTGAAGGGCAATAAACTGGTTGGCCGAGCGGTCTGCAGGGGCGTTGGTTCCCTTCTAGCCCGACCGTTCGGGTTGACGTGATTGTGGCTCGCCTCATTAGCGTTTTCTCGATTCGAGGCGGACCGCTCGGGAGGTTCCCGTTCGGCCCTTAGCGCCCTCATCTCCTCCTCATGCCTCCGCCGCATCTCTTGCTGAGCGTGCGCCTGCGTTTGTATAGTCTGCGCCTGTGCCTCAATCTGGGCCTGCAACTCTCTTGTTAAATCTCTGGTGCTTTGCTCCTCCATATTTCTTGTGGTTACCATTGGGTGTCTTCAGCTTGCTCTCGGCCCCACGGTGGGCGCCAAAATGTTTCGATAGGGATTTGTGAGACCGAGACACTAACCTTCGACTGGTGCGCTCCACTTGTCTGCTTCTCGTTTGTACCGATCGGTCACCTTCAATGTTGGCCGCTCGGTCACCCTCTTTGTAAAAGAGGGGAGGTACCTGCAAAAGGCACTCCGACGCTCAAGTTAGGAGCGGTTTTATGAACTGTTCGTGACAGTTAAATATTGAAGTAAATAGAGCGTATTGTAGTCTGAGTTGAATCCGTCCTTACCTCCCACCTAAACCCTTATTTATAGAGTTTAAAGGAATCTGACACATTAATTTACCTCTTAATGGTCATTAATGCAAACCTTAATTACTTAACGACAGTCGTTACAACATTCATTGTGCGTTACACCTGCTTAATTGTTGTCGAGACCGAACAGCTGAGAAACTGGTCGAGACCGAACGGAAAGCTTGTCTAGACCGAACGGCTGAGAAAGCTAGTCGAAACCGAACGGAAAGCTTGTCTAGACCGAACGGCTGAGAAAGCTAGTCAAGACCGAACGGAAAGCTTGTCGAGACCGAACGGCTGAGAAACTGGTCGAGACCGAACGAAAAGCTTGCCTAAACCGAACGGCTGAGAAACTAGGCGAGACCGAACGGTAGAGACCGAACGGTAGCCTACGAGCCCATAGTAACATTATTATTATTATTATTATTATTATTATTATTATTATTATTATTATTATTATTATGACGTATGAATAAAAGAGACGATGAATTTTTTTTCTAAATTTTATCAAACACAACAGCACTTTTTACATGCACAACAACCTCTATGGTCTGACTCAGAATATTCTTACTTGAGTTTGCAGTAGAAGCAGTCAAAGATAGGATGATCTAAAAATCTTTTTCATCTTAACATCCTTCATCAACAAAAAGGAAAACGGTATTTCTTTGCCTTTCTTTCCTTCCATATAGTACAACTGCAAATACAAACAAAGGGTAAATAATTAGTTTATTAAAAGTGTTCTTCATTTATCAGTTAATATATTTTTTAGGATTTTTTGAAAATTTAATTCACCCTCTTGAAATTCACAAATTTAACAATACTTAGAAACCTTTTTTTTTTCCTTCTTCTTGTTTATTGATTTAGGTTGTTTTAAAGGTCTTCAATGCTTGAGCTATGTTAAACATTGTGAGGGTAACCTTTGGTTACACATAAAACAAATTGTTATAGTAATAATAATAATAATAATAATTTAGGCACTTAATAATCAAGGTAAGAGAAAGCCATTATTGTGAAAGTTTGTACATCAGAAGTCTATTGGTATAAAGTTTCCAAAGCAATAGTGATGGTATTCTTTTGTTTTGTTTGTTTTTTCATGATAGTGTATTTATTATATTTGGATTGCAACTTATCCTTTTCAAATATCCTTTTCAAATATACACGATAAACACTAGTAAAGTTTATAATTAATAATAAACAGATATCTTTAATAAATACATTAATAAACCGCCAATAATATTATGGGATTCAATCAATAGATACTTATTTAGTGAATTTTACTTAGATATTTTTTTAAAAATTAAAAAATCAAAATAAAATTAATAATGAAAGAAATATTAACCATTAAATAATTTTTTAGAGTTTAATTTTATATTTTCATTTATATTTATGAAATTAAAATTATTTTTTAAAAGATTAATTTTTTAAACTTTGTGGTACACCTTATTAAATTGGTTTTTAAAAGATCAAATTACTTTACGCTAACATATTGTGTCATTTTATTTGGATTATACTTTAAAGATAATTTTTTATTTAAATATATTCGAAAGAATTATTTTAAAATCATTTCATTTAAAAAAAAATCCTTTAGACTAATATTTTTATATGGAGTAGGTAATATTCGTCCTCGCCGTAATACTTTATCATTCAGTTACTCATACCCTTTTGATAAGAAACTTTCGTTTTATTATGTTACACTCACGTAACTTCATCTTGATAATTGAAACCTTTATTTCATCCTTCCATGTTCTAAATACCCATTTTTGGACAGTGTCAATGTCACACATATTCTTTTTCTTTTTTTAAATACAAACTCTTGACTATAAAAATGTGAGCCCAACGGCAACCATATATATTAACATTAAAGTTTAATTAACTCCATTCATATTTGTCTTTTAACTATTGTAATCGTCTATAAATGTCTATAAAAATTTAAAAGGAATAATAAAAAATGTTTTATAAATTCTTACAATAAAGCAGTCTCACCATATAATAATTAATTAAACTATCATTAAAAATCTACAATTGGTGAAGCACTCTATTATTCAGCAAAAGAATAATATCATTGCATGATGTTGCCATCGAGATAATGGCACAAGTAAAACTCCATTGCCGCACAAGAAAACAACGTATGACACACTTCCCATACTGTCGTGTTTGTCTTTGCATGGCAAAAAAAATAAAAAAGCAACAAGAAGGAAACGTCATTCACATCATAATTCCTTCACGACAATGCATTCTTCCATCGCCATTAATCTTTTCAACCTCTTTTTCTCTCTTTATATCAACTTTTCTCACACAAAATAAAACACGGTGTAAAGCAAGACAAGAACATGTCTTCAACATTGGATTCCGAAGCCACCGTAGTAGAAGAGTGTCGCGGTGTTCTTCACGTTTATAGCGACGGTTCCATAATACGCTCTTCGCGCCCAAGCTTCAACGTCCCTGTAGTCGAGGACGGCACCGTTTTGTGGAAAGATGTCGTTTTTCACCCTGCCCATGATCTTCAGCTTCGGCTCTACAAGCCAGCCGACTCAGCCGGCTCCAAGCTTCCCATCTTTTTCTACTTTCACGGTGGCGGCTTTTGCATCGGTTCACGCACTTGGCCTAATTGTCAAAACTACTGTTTTCGTCTTGCTTCCCAGCTTCGAGTTATAGTAGTAGCTCCAGATTACCGGCTGGCTCCCGAGAATCGACTCCCTGCCGCAATCGACGACGGCTTCGCGGCTTTTAAGTGGCTTCAGACTCAAGCCGCGAGTAATGAGCCGGACCCATGGTTGAGCAACGTGGCTGATTTTAGCCGGGTGTTCATCTCGGGTGACTCGGCTGGAGGGAACATAGCTCACCATTTGGCGGCTGGACTTGGATTCGGGTCGCCCAAGTTGGAGCCGGTTCGGGTGAGAGGTTATATTCTATTGGCACCTTTCTTTGGTGGAACTGTCCGAACGAAGTCAGAAGCTGAAGGACCAAAAGATGCTTTTCTGAATTTGGAACTTATTGATAGGTTGGTAAATTTGATTAGTCATATCTGCATAATGTTTTACACCAATTTCTAATGGTTCAATGATTGAACAGGTTTTGGAGGCTTTCTATTCCGATTGGGGAAACTACAGATCACCCTATTGTGAATCCATTTGGACCAAACAGCGAGAGCCTTGAAGGGAAAAGTCTAGAAGCAATTCTGGTGGTGGCCGGAGGAAGTGATTTGCTTAAAGAGAGAGCAGAGGATTATGCAAGGAGGCTTAAGGAGTGGGGTAAAGATATAGAGTATGTGGAATTTGAAGGACAGCAACATGGTTTCTTCACTATTGATCCCAACTCAGAACCCTCAAACAAGTTGATGTTCATCATCAAACATTTCATAGAGAAGAATAATGTTTGAAGACCTTCAAACTCTGCTGCAACGTCATCAAATTCTAAGCATCAAGCATCCATTGCCCTAAACTTGTGTTAGATTGCTCTTGTAATAAAACTTTCTCCTTCTAAAAGTTAATGTGTATGTTTGTGACAGTGGCAGTAGAGAATGAATGAAAATGAATTCAAGCATAGTGAGACAAAACGATTTAATTGAAAGTCTCCGAGTGTTTTACACATCCACTGTGAGAATAAATTTCAAAAGTAATTCGTTTATGTTGCTAAGTTCTTGTTTTATATCATGTATTTTTTTTTCCAACGATCATATAACAAAGTGCAGAATTGTAAATGAAGAATAAAGTGATGGTCAAGGATTTGCACGAATGTAAATCGGAGAAAAGGAAAAGTAAATTATGAAGAATAAAACAAGAATTGAAACAAATTACAGCCATCAACATTCAACACAATGATCCCATTTTTGGAAGCACACAAAGCCGTTGTAAAGGACAAGTGTCCAAGACAATAAGAGAAATGGCAATTGATGGAGCATAACAGGACATTCTTGTCCTGGTTCAAATATTAAGTTTTGAAAGAATCACGGTCCTCTGAGACTTTGTTGTGGCTAGCAAATGGTTTGAAGTTTGATGTTGTATGTTGTACAGGCTACGAAATTAATAATTGCACATTCTATACAAAGACTTTGGATGATAAACGCACAGTACAAAGTAGTGGCGTCAGTCTAGAAGCCGAGTCGCTACAATTTTCCACATCCAAAGATCAAAATCCTGTAATTGGATCCATGAGATATTATGGTAGAATTGAAGAGATATGGGAGGTTGATTACACTAAGTTTTCCGTTGCACTCTTCAAATGTAAGTGGGTCGACAATAAGAGTGGTGTCAAAATAGATGAATCTGGTATGACACTTGTTGATTTTCGAAAGTTGGTTATGGAGACGAACCGTTTATCATGGCATATCAAGCAAGTCAGACTTTTTATGTCAAAGATCCTGCGTCTGGCCATTGGTATGTTGCTCTTCAAGGGAAAAGACAAATTGAAGATAAAGAAGAGAATTTAAGTAATCTTCATATTGCTGACAACCATCCATTTAAAACGATAATAAATTTGGATGAAGACCCTCTAATTGATGATATACAAGCAATTCGGGAAGATCACAATGAGGGAATATACATATGACCAATCCATATGATTATGTATGAATTTCATGTTTGTGTACATATTTATGGCTTTTTTTAAATAATATATGTTATTTTATAAGTGTTTTATTAATCTTTCATCTTATTTATTGTGACAGATATATGACTGAGTCACCTCATTCGTCAGGAGATGAAGTCCCCACGACTTCTAGACGGATGAGAGGAGCGACGAGGTTACGAAAACTTATACTTAGAAGAAATGCAGGTGAAAGGACACTTGTCATTATTGACGTGGTCACTAGAGTTGCGTCTAGCCCAAATGCAGATGTATTTAGGTGTTACCTTGGAGTACTAGCACGTGATCGTATCTCTATACTTACTCAATCCTTTGACCATGTATCTGAGGCTGATCGAAATCTCATTTGGCAAGATCTATTGGTAAGTTAAACAATATTGCTCCAAATTCTAGATTCATTATATTGATAAATTTGTATTGATATAAGGTTATTACTTTCTTTGTTGTAGATGACATTTGATATGCCAAATGTAGAGAGCTTAAGGAATAGGTGTTTAGATGCAATTGCAGAAAGATTTTGAGGGTTTAAGACAAAATTGACGTCTAGATATATATTTGGACCAAAAAGCAATGAAACTCCATGTTTCAAATATTCAGCAATTGACGAAGAAACATGGCGTTAGTTTGTAGAGCTTCATTCATCCGAGACGTGGCAGGTAAGTGTAGGTAAAATCATTCAATTCATCATTCATAATTCTTTTTTATGACAATTGTTTCATTTTTTCACAGGAAAAAAGGTCAAAAGCACAGGGAATAAGTGCTCAGAATAAAAATCCACACCTATTGTCTCGTGGTGGATATAGGAAGCTTGAGAAAAAAATAATGAAGCAGAAGTCAGATAGTAGACTTCCACTTTCTGAGGATGGTGACCCTCCTCCTCCTCCTTCTCCACTATCTCGGCACGAGAAGTGGAAGTTAGCCTGTATAAGACTATCGAGCTCCTACACTTCCGACTCTGCCAGAGAGATATCTGAAAGAATTGTAAGATGTCATTTCTCATATTTTTACAACATTTTTGTTATATATATTACATAGATCTTTCAAATGATTTTGAAGTTTTGTTATGTGACAGGACTCCTTGGTTGAGCAGAGCTCCCAAGGTCAATTCACACAAGAAGGTCGTCAGGATATTCTTGCCACAACTATTGGACGACCTGAGCACCCAGGATGGGTGCGTGGTGCTGGGGCTGACATAGGCATACGACAGTTCTTTGGGTCTTCTTCGCGTCCATATTCATACGAAAAGATGAAGAAGGACATAAGAAAAGAGATGACGCAGGAGATCACAAAGAAGGTTCGGGCAGAGTTGTATGATGAAGTTGCTGAAATGGTTGCGCGCCAGTTCCAACAGCGTTTGAGGATTATGGCAATCGTCCTCTGCCATCTCCTGTAGCGGAACATGTGCCCCTACAGGTAAACTTAATGATTTTTGTTTATTAATTTACTTTTTGTATAACCTAACATTTAATTTGACAGGTAGAAGCGATAAAGAAAGTTGCTCAGCTGCTAGTGCCCTAGGGGACGACATGGATGACACTTGTCCATGTCAATTATATATTCTCTCTGATACCGGGACCATGCTAGTGGCTCGTGGTACAGTTTATGAGACAACCACTGTAGTGCATGGTGTATAACTTGAAGAAGATGAGGTCAAGGTCATGCTGGATGATGTTGTCATACCAGATGTCGTTCTTCCTCTACCTACAGATGAGTTCTTCACTGCGGAAGAGGCATTTAAGTCCTTTGTCGCCTAGCCTAGACATTTGATTGGTGATGTATCTGATCCCCCGGTAAACACTCGTACTATATACTTCTCAATTTTAATATTTACTTCTAATTGACGTTATAACATAACCATTTTTTCATGTAACAGCAGATAGGTCAAGAGAGAAGTCCTACACCGAAGAAGACCCATTTATCTGAGGACGACCCTCTTGGTGCGTTAGACGAGCTTGCTAAAATCATTTTAGATGCGCCGATGAATGTACACTAGGATTCTACTACATTTGGAAGAGAAGCTCAGATCCCATTGTGCTTGCATCATCAAGATGTTAGGGAGCTTGCGTCGGGGAGAGAAGAAATTAATATTACACTCATTCAGTTGTTGATGATGTAAGTTTATGAGAACTTTTTTATATAATTATTTTTTATCAAGTTACTTATATTAGATTATTTCTTCATTTTAGGTATATGTTTGATGTTAGTAACAAGAAGGGGTTCAACGATGTATATGGGTTCATTGACCCCTTTATGACTCATGAAAGAAATAAATTTGATGATATCCAAACATACATCACCACCTGCTTTGGAATGGGGAAAGAGATATATTTTCTCTCTTATATACATGGGTAAGTGAAGTTTGTTAACTTTAAATTTTCATTTATTAATTTTGGTATATGACAATGAAGTTATTACCAATTTCAGGTATCATTGGCAGCTACTTGTGATCTCCATATCGGAGAACATTGTTGTTTGGTTTTGTTCATTGCACAAGTCTCCTCCCATCCCTTTTAGACATGTAGTAGATTGGTAAGAACCTCAATGTTTCAACTTTCTTTGTTATATAAATGTATGCTAAAGCAATGCAACACATATGATGTTATCTGGGAGATCTACTGATACAGCTAAAAAGCTTGCATGGGTTGCCCTTAAGGTTTGGTATTTTAGTCCATACTTTGTTACATTTGGTTCCATTCAAATGATGTTACTTAACATTTTATAATTATGATGATATATTGTAGTGTAATAGACAAACAGGGTCATATGGATGTGGTTACTGCGTCATGTTTTGGATGATGACCATTATTCGTGCACATTACACCAGTGGATGGGAAACAGTAATATTTAAGTTTGAATTTTATTTTCTCTATAGTTTAGATTTCATATACATTAATTGAAATCATTGTGTTTTATGCAGAGATTCAATAGGACTGCTCCAATTCCAGAGAAGTCACTTCAACTCGTGAGGAAAGCATTGGCTAAATATGTAATTCAATTATATAATAGTATGTAGTAGATATTAGGATATAGTAAGTTCTAAGTTTATGTTTCTAAGTTGTTTTATGCCTTTCTACATTATTATTAGTTTAACTTTGTACATTGCATTGATTTATGCTTCAAACTTGATTTATGATTACATTGGATTGATTTATGCTTCTAAGAAGTTGATTTATGATTCCATTGAATGTATTTATGTTTTAATATAATTTTCATTCAAAATATACGTTTCTGGATTATTCTGGACTGTTCTGATTGTAAATATATATGCAGGTTTGTTTCTGTAGTTGGGATTGTAGTAGAAACATACCTCATTTTAAAAAAAACAGGGGAATATGCCTCGATTGAGGTCATAACCGAGGTAGAAAAGCCCCGTATGGCCTCGATTAAGGTCACACTCGATGTAGAAAGACTGGTGGATGAAAAAAAAACAAAAATGGGATCTACTTCCTCGGTTAGGGTTTCAACCGAGGCAATAGAGGGGGACATACGACCTCAGTTCAGAAGGAACCGAGGCATAAAGTCCTACGAAAAAAAATAAAAAAATCAAAACATCTACTACTTCGGTTAAGGTTGAACCGAGGCAAAATCCTCTCCTTTTATGCCTTGGTTCACACCCGAGGCAAAAAGTAGTAGACTTTTTGCCTCGCCTGAATATGCCTCGGTTTGGGAACCGCTGCCTATGGACAAAAATAACCGCTGTCGTTTCCCCTGACTGCACTAGTGACTGCTGTGTTTTTCAAAGGTTGATCAACTTGCACATTTGGGTGTCATTGAGCGATCAAATTCTGCAATCTTTTGAAGATTGGTTTTAGGTTCCCTGTTGATTACAGGAAGAAGAACAGTGGTGTTCTTGACTTTGAGAGTGTCTCAAAGGGTTTAGACGGTAGGAGAGAGGATTCTTGCTGCTGGTCTTGTTGTGTACTGCCTATATTTTGATTAGAGGGTTAGAGAGGTGTTTTATATTTTTGACGTGTGGTCGCTATGAAATTCTTGTTGTAAAAACCTTGATCATTATAGTGTATTGACTTTCTGTGGTTGGAAGGACACTAGATGTAGGCTTTGCTGAACCAATATAAAAACATAGTGTTTGAATTTTCTCATTCATACTCTCTTTATTAAATCGATTACGTTCTGCATTCATTCGATTAAGTTTTTGCTGCATTGCCATTTGATTATCTTGCAATTCAAGAAAAGTAAAAGCATCAATTTTTGTGAAAAGTTTTTTAAAGATTGTGTTTTTTACACTTCACCAATTCACCTCTCTGGATGTGAGAAATTGAGTCATTTTATTTTAACAATCTATTTGATTCTTCCTTTCAATTCTCTCTACCTACTTTCCCTCGTTTTGTAAATAAACCTAGCATCATTCGATCTTTTTTCTTATCTTTCTCCATGCCCTTAAAACATATAAAATTAGTTACCATCGTAAAGTAATTCGTATTACGCGATATTATCATAAAAAAGATTTTGATCTCCACTATAAGAAGACAAAATAATTTACATTAATTAAAAAGTTATTTAGTACCATTTAATTGTACTATTTTTATTTTAAAAAAAAAATATAATTAAATTATAATTATTTAAAACTTGATATAAAAAATAAAATAGTTATTAAAATATAATCTCAATTAAAAAATTAGGTAAAATTTATTTATATAATGTATACAATTTCTTTAAAAGCAGATTATATTGTATTGAAAATTGAGAACATCAATTAAATAAAAATAAAGTTAATATACCTCTTCAACAAGGGTTCTATTACTTTCACATTTAATAAACTTTTATATTCATTTTATATCTATTATTTTACTTTTTATTTTTATAAATATAAAAGTTTATTCTTACTATATTATTTTTAGAAGTAGTTGTAACGTGATTCTAGTGGATGTAAAAAACATTTTTTAAAGAATAAAACAGTAGCACTTGAATGATATAGCCACACAAATAACCTATAGAAGTAATCCACGTTTACATTTTCTGTCTTTCTTATCAAAGTACGTCCTTTTCAAAGTAGAATACAATTTCTACGCTACTGTGGCTATACTCATTCATCAACCTCATTTTCTACCTGCATTATCGCAAAACATAACATCGTAAACAAAAACAAAACATGTCTACAACGTTGGGTTCAAAAACCACCGTGGTGGAAGAGTGTCGCGGCGTTCTTCATGTTTACAGCGACGGTTCCGTAGTACGCTCTTCGCGGCCAAGCTTTAACGTTCCTATTAACGACGACGGCACCGTTTTGTGGAAAGACGTACTTTTCGACCCCACCCATCATCTTCAGCTTCGGCTGTACAAGTCAGCCGATTCAATCAGCCCTAGGCTACCCGTCATATACTTCTTCCACGGCGGCGGCTTCTACATCGGCTCCCACACTTGACCTAACTGGCAAAACTACTGTTTCCAGCTCAGTTCCCAGCTTCGAGCCGTAGTGGTAGAGCCGGAGTATCGGCTAGCTCCAGAGTAATGAGCCAGACCCATGGTTGAGCCATGTGGCTGATTTCACCTGCTTGTTCGTTTCGGGTGACTCGGCTGGAGGGTACATGGCTCAGCATTTGGCGGCTCGGCTTGGACTGGGGTCACCTGAGCTTGCGCCGGTTCGGGTGATGGGTTATATTCTGTTGGGACCTTTCTTCTGTGGAACTATGCGAAGCAAATCAGAAGCTGAAGGACCAAAAGATGCTCTGCTCAATTTAGAACGTATAACAGGTTGGCATAATAAATTTGATGCGTCTTGTTCCTAAAAATGGAACATTTTTTGTGTTTTGTCATTTTGGTGGTGAAATGTGCTAGTGTTGTTCCCTTTTGAACAGGTATTGGAGGCTTTGTTTACCTGTGGGGGAAACTACTTATCTCTCTCTTGAAGGAACTAAACTAGACCAAATTCTAGTGGTGGCTGCTGGAAGTGATTTGCTTAACACTAGTATAAAGACAGAACGGAGGATTATTCGGAGAAGCTTAAGGAAAAGATGTCGGGTATGTAGAGCTTAAAGGACAGCAAATGGATTCTTCACCAACTCAGAAGCGTCAACCAAATTGATGCTGGTCGTCAAGCAATTTGTAGAGAAGCATATGGGCCAAGATTGAAACTTTGAGTTTACTATTAGCAACTTTTACTCTTGCCTTTTAACTCATATTAGGCTTTTGCTACCAGTGAATACAGAGCCAACGATAACGTTCTAAGCATCAAGTATAGATGAACGGTACTTTTCTCTTTTTCTTTTTAGAAATTTAATGTGTGTCAGTCAAAAATTTTTCATCTTATGAAATTTAATCAACTTTAATAAAATAACAAAATGTTCTTTATTAAAGTGAGAAGAGAAGGATTAATTTTAATAACTTTAAAATAATCTTTATAACTTTATTACCTTATATTTTAATAATCATCACATTAAAATCTTTACATCAAAGTTATACTTTAAATTATATAAACCAATCTTAAATTAATATAATTTAACATTCTCCCACTTAGTTCATGTGATAACTTGAAGATCTAAAACTAAACTTTAAGTGCGCACCATTCATTAGAATTATCAAGTCATCATCCTTATATGAATTGAAATGTTCGGATCATGGCGGGCAAAAGTCATGAACGACAAGATTCCTTCGATGTATCACATAATCAAACCAACTCAACATAACTTTAATCAATCTTATAACTTTCATATCTCTAAAAGAGATATACCATGTTACCACAATCAATAATACATGTATATAACTTAATGTGGATAACAACAGAATAAAGAGAAACATAACTTTATTAAATTCACAAGTGTCATGACAGTACAAGCATATAACTATACATATCCATATAGATAGATAACATCATCATGTTAATATTGACTTATCCATAATGCCCATACTTTTAACGTTTTGGGCGGTAGTCCTTTAGTTAACGAATCTGCTATCATCAAATTCGTACCAATATGTTCAATCAACACTATGTTTCTGCACTTCTTCTTTGACCGACAAGTACTTCAAATACATGTGTTTAGCACCCTTTGAGTACTTGTCATTTTTAGAGAAGAAGACGACTGCAGAATTATCACAATAAATCCTTATCGGCCTAGCAATACTGTCAATAATGCCAAGCCTCGATACAAAGTTTCACAACTACAAAGCATGAACCGTGGCCTCAAAGCATGCCACGAATTCAGCCTCCATGGTGGAAGTAGCAATGACTGATTGTTTTGCATTTTTCCAAGAAATTGCTCCTCCAGCTAATAGATAAACATACCCAAATGTGGATTTTTCTTGAATCCACACATCCAGCATAGTCTAAATCCGAGTAGCCAGTCACTTCAAGATGATATGACTTTTTATAGGTGAGCATGTATTCTTTGGTACCTTGTAAGTACCTAAGAACTTTCTTTGCAGCTTTCCATTGAACCATTCCAGGATTACTTTGATATTAGCCTAACATTCCAACAGCAAAATTGATATCTGACCGAGTACAAGTTTGAGCATACATCAAACTCTCAACCACTAACGCATAAGGAATGGACTCCATGGCCTTTTGTTCCAAAACATTCTTGGGACATTGCATTTGACTAAACTTGTCCCCTTTTTGAATTAGAACTACTTCAGGAGAGCATTTTTCCATTCTGAATGTTTCTAACACTTTGTTAATATAGTGTTTTTGAGACAAACTTAACAATCCTTGTGATCTATCACGGAATATTTATATTCCTATCACATAAGATGCCTCATTCATATCTTTCATTTCAAAGTTGCTAGAGAGAAACTTCTTTACATCTTGTAACATACCAATATTATTAGTAGCAAGAAGAATGTCGTCAACATATAGAACCAAAATAACAAAATTACTCCACTGATCTTTATGTATATACACCGGTCAACGGTGTTCTCTACAAAACCATATGAAGTTATGGTATCATTAAATTTTAGATACCATTGTCGAGAAGCTTGTTTCAGTCCATATATTGATTTCTTCAATTTACACACCAAATTTTCTTTTCCTGTTATTGTGAAACCTTCTGGTTGGTCCATATAAACTTCCTCTTCTAAGTTACCATTTAGAAAGGCGATCTTTACATCCATTTGGTGAAGCTCTAAATCATAATGAGCCACCAAAGCCAAAACAATTCTTAAAGAGTCCTTCTTAGAAACAAGAGAGAAGGTCTCTTTGTAGTCAATGCCATCTTTTTAAGTGAAATCTTTGGCGACTAATCTAGGTTTATACCTTTCAATATTGCCTTTTGAGTCATGTTTAGTCTTAAAGACCCATTTACAACTGACTCTTTTTGAACCCTTAGGCAATTCAACTAGATCCCATACTTTATTGTCATCCATTGATTTCAATTCTTCTTTCATAGCATTCAACCAATTCTCTAAATTATTACTTTCCATGGCTTGTCTGAAAGAGACTGGATCCTCATCAATGCTTAAGTCACATTCATGTTCAACAGAGTAAACCACATAATCATTCGAAATAGCAAGTCTTTTATCCCTTACAGACCTTCTTAATGTTGCTTCTTGTGGTTCCTCTATCAAATGCTCATTTATGACTTGCTCATTTGTGACTTGCTCATTGTCAATTGACTCAACATTTATATGTTCATTTTGTGGGATTGGAACATTAAATTGTTGTCTTTGCTTGTTGTGTGACTGTGATACAACAAGAGGGATAACAACTTTAGAAGAGACATTAGGTGTAGAAACACTATCAGTATGCTCTTGAATGTCCACTATTCGTGATTCCTCACTCCCACTAAATTGTCCATTTTCAATTAACCGAGCATTTCCAGACTCAACTATTCTTATATTATGGTTAGGGCAATAAAATCTATATCCCTTTGATTTTTCAGGATAACCGATGAAGTAACCACTAATGGTTCTTGCATCAAGCTTCTTTTCATGTGGATTGTATAACCTTACCTCTACCGGACAACTCCAAACATGAAGATGTCTTAAACTAGGTTTCCTTCTAGTCCATAGTTCATAAGGAATTTTAGAAACTGCTTTGCTAGGAACCTTGTTAAGCAGATATACAACAGTCTTTAATGAATACATCCACAAAGATAAAGGAATATTACTATGACTTGACATACTCCTAACCATATCCATAAGAGTACGATTCCACCTTTTTGCTACACCATTTTGTTGTGGTGCATCGGGCATTGTATATTGTGCACATATACCTTGACTTTCAAGATACTTTGCAAATGGACCTGGACATTGTCCAATCTCATCATATTTACCATAATATTCACCACCTCTATCAAATCTCACCACTTTTACTTTTCTATCTAATTACCTTTCAACCTCATTTATGAACACCTTAAGGACGTTCACTAATTGAGATTTTTCATGTAATAGATATATATAACAATAACGTGAGAAGTCATCAATAAAGGAGATAAAATATTTTTCACCACTCCAAGATTTAATGTCAAAAGGACCACAAATATCAGTGTGTATTAACTCAAGAAGTTGACTACTTCTTGTGGTGGGATATTTTGATATGTGTTTTGTTTGTTTACCCTTAATACAATCAATACATACATCTCAGTCATCAAAATCTAATTGAGATAAAATTTCATTTTTCACTAACCTCAACATCTTTTCTTTAGATATGTGACCCAATCTTTTATGCCATAAGAAAACAAAACATTCATTTCCTGCACTACATTTTCTATCAGCAGCATGTTCAACATTAAACAGGGATTTAGAAAAATTAACATCAAGATTTAAACGATATAAACCATCCAATAATGTACCAGAACCATAATAGTACGAAAGTTTATACAAATGAAAAATACCATTTTCAATCTTAAAGTTAAAACCTAAATAATCAAACTTTGCAACAGAAATTAAATTCCTAGCACAACCAGGAACATAGAGACACTTTTCAAGATTCAGACAATAACCAATGTCTAGAATCAATATGTAAGTCCCAATTCCTTTTATCCATGCCTTCATTTTGTTACCCATATATAAATACTTTTCAGTTCCTTTTATGGGCTGGATTGAAAGGAATCCCTGCATAATATTAGAAACATGAGTGGTAGCTCTAGAATCCAACCACTAGGTATTATTAGACACTTCAATTATATTTGCTTCAAAACTTACAGAAACATAAAAAGTACCTTTCTTTTCGAACCAAGATTTTCTTTTTAGACAATCTTTCTTGAAGTGACCCACTTTCTTGCAAAAGAAACATTTATGGTCCTTCTGGATACTGCCCTTATTCACTTTCATTAGGGCTTTGTCCTTCTTGTTCTTCTTTTCTGGTTTGGCTTTACTGAAGCTAGCACCTTCATGAGTTGTGAGATGGATAGAATGATCTTTCTTTTTCTTCAATCTCCCTTCCTCTTGTACCAACATGGCTTTGATTTTTTGAAAGTTCCATTTATCCTTAAGAGTGTTATAGTTCACTTGGAACTGACCAAATTCAAGAGGAAGAGAGTTCATGATGAACTGTACTAGAAAAGATTCATTTACCTCCATTCCCATTGACTTCAATCTTGCTACTATATTAGCCATTCCAGTTACATGGTCATGTATGGGCTGTGACCAATCAAACTTTTTGGTAGTTATCTCACTCATAAGAGTTCCTACAATAGACTTGTCAGTTATGCTTGATTGTGAGTACTCCTTGATCATTTTCATGAATTCCTTTGCGTTTTCTGTTTTAGGCATAGAAGGCTTTACATTCTCTGCCATATACATGCGCATCAAGTTTAGTGACAGCCTGTTAGACCTATGCCAAGCCTCATAAAGAGACTTCTCATCACTTGTACTAGTCTCTGTAATGGTTGCGGGCATTTCATCCATCATAATTGCCATATCCAAATCTAACACACCAATTGGAGCTGAATTTGTTCTAACCAATCAGCATAATTGAGCCTATTAAACTTGATCACATTGTTGCTCAAACCTAATAAATTCATGTAAGCTGGAAATAATATACAAGCTCATACATTAATGTTTTGATAAAATTAATGGATTCAAACAAAATAACTACAATAGTCATACATTTAAGTTCACCTACACTTAAACTGATAGGTAATAATTTAAGTCATTCATTTAAGTTCACCTTTGGGTGATTCTTAAATTGACAAATTCCATACAATTAAGAAACTAAAATGAATATACTTTAATAAACAATCAATCATACTTAAGTCTATATGTATGTTATCTTTGGATATACAAACATATTTACTAAGTATATGAAATGTCTCACTTTAACGTCATCAATTATAAACAATGGTTCACCTTTGGATAATCCATAACATCCTTATAACAATGACTAATTACTATATATTCATAATTTAACATTCTTTATATTATGAAAATTTTTTATAATACTTCTTCAGATTGACCACATAATGGTACACACGGTAAATACACACCCCAATGGAATTTCAAAATAATACATCTACATTCTCTTAACAGTGTTTTTGGATTCAAAACACCATAACATGAGCAATTTAAAAGCACAACGAAATTACTAAAGCTTTTAATTTTAATTAGAATTATAACTCACCCGAAATTCAACTTAATTGAATTTCCTTCATCTAAGTTTAATTAACAATTACATATATTCATAAAACAAAGCATTATGCCATGTGTGTTAGTAGATGCACTTTTCTAATTAAAAGCATTTGTAACCTTCAAACTTTTAATTCACATTTGATTTCCATTTAATGCACAGCCATGTTTAGAATTTAACATAAGCGCAACAGTAAAATTGCTTTACTGTCAGAATAGTGCCGCAACAACAAAGTTGCGTGACAACCAAAATTAAAAACTTTCGGCTTCTAGGAGTTAAATTCAAGGGATTTGACTTTTCTTTCATGCAGGATTTTAATTTTGGCATATTCACATTGTAGTAGTCGTGCAACAGTAAAGTTGCTTTTAATGTGACAATCAAATAAAAAGACTTCACTAGTACAAAAATCGTGTATAACGTCGAATATTTGGAGCTTTTAACGGCGATTAGTTCTTACTGTTTCATGTTGGTTAAATGTCTCTTTAAGATTGCTTCAACTTCTTCCTTAACCTGTAAAGAGACCACATATTTGATTTTGACATCAACTATCAGTAAAAGTGGAACTAACATTTATAGGATCAAAATCTAAGCACGCTACCTCAGATGAGAGAGAGAGAGAATTAACATAGGATATCTCTTTAAAAAAACACATTCAATTGTTCAATAATGAACTAGAAAGGGAATTTTGTTTTGCTGCATTACTGGACTTAACACTCATTGCACAATATGAACAGTACTTCATCTTGTTGATTCATTTATCTCAAAAATATCATAGGATGAATGCAACACAAGGTATCCAGCCTGCAAAGCATGGTGTTACTCACAAGCAATACTTTAATTGTCTGATTAAATTAATTCAATTATTCCAAGAAGCATAATCATGTCCACAGACTATCAAGAGACGCACAAAAATATTAGACAGATCATATCTTCATGAAACAACATAAACAGAAAAGAACATTAAAAATTAGAAACATAAATAAATGCAAGTAATATAATCCATAATGTTATGAAAGGTAAAATTTATGTCAATCTTCTTCACCAAGTTGTTGGAACCGTTCCGATCCTCCAAATCCCATAACGTCTGTCAGCAAAACTAGCTTCTCGCGCCAAGCGCTGCAGCCAGTTCTCTAGTGACAGTGTCGGCGTTAATGTTGTAGGGCTATTTGGAATCCTCAATGTCAACGGCGACGGAGGTGACAACCGAGATGTGGTTGGTGTCGATGAGGGAGTAGAGGACTGTGGGGTCAACTTTGAAGACCTTGTCGACAAAGCCTAGATCGGAGACCTTGGGGCTGGGACGGGCGGTGAGGAGGCGGTTATCGAGGTTGGAAAGACCTACGACAATTGAAGCAGGTTGGCAACCCGCGTAAATGGCACGGTGGTGGCGGAGGCCAGAGGAAGGGAAAGAGCGATGGGTGTTGGGGTTTGGTTGTGAATGGAAAAGAGGAAAACATATCTGTTAGGGTTTTAGCATTTAATATTACATTTTTTCCACCGCTTTATTTTTCCACCGGTTATAAGTTTAATAGGTATAGAAAAATATCTTTTTATACCTGTTTTGATTCTAACCGGTGTAAAAGTTTTTGTCATTTATTACAGTTTTGTCACCGTACTATTTTTAATACATGTTTTATGTGTAACCAGTATAAAAAATCTTATATTATTTACGATATTGCCATTATGTCACTTTTTATACCTGGTGGATTTCAACAGGTATAAAATATCGCTATAAAAAGTGTATTTTGCACTAGTGAACATTCTCCCACTTGGTTTATGTGATGACTTGAATATCTAAAACTAAACTTTAAGTACGCATCATTCATTAGAATTATCAGGTCATCATCCTTATATGAATTGAAATGATCGGATCATGGCGGACAAAAGTCATGAACGACAAGATTCCTTCCATGTATCACATAATCAAACCAACTCAACATAACTTTACCAGTGATTACAGAGCCAACGATAACATTCTAAGCATCAAGTATAGATCATATACGTTAAGACTGCAGTTGTAATGAAAGAAGATTTTTTATAGTAAAAATGTATGACAATGGATTATGACTTGAGAAAAAAATACCAAAATCATTTTATTCAATTAAAAATTTATATTTATAAAATATCTTTTGTGTAATATATATATATATATATATATATATATATATATATATATATATATATATATATATATATATATATATATATATATATATATATATATATATATATATATATATATATATATATAATCAATTTTTTGTCCGATGTATAAACTATAATAGTTGTATGTCCTCATTTTGACTCCAATTCTAATTATATATAGATAACAACTTTAATGAAAGTATAGATACATTTGAAATAGAAACATAATTAAACAACTAAAATGAACATACACATTAACAACAATAATTATGAAAAAGGAAGAGTTGAACAAGTATATACACCATTCACTAAATTAAATTAAGATGTTTTAACCTAAGGCCCGAGTGTTAAATCCTTTCTTGTTTTCTCCACAAACAAATCTCTTGCTTGTTCAAGTAAGGAAACCTTCCAACCAATGTCATAAATAGAAATTGTGCGACTGCATGTTCAACTCTTTAGGTCTCTTTATGTTCCTCAAACTAAGGTTTTTATGACAATCCTTATTCTAACATCTTAAGAACTCATCTCCTATCTAAAATAAAAGTCCAAACAATTCTATCTATGCCCTTCTACAAATATGATAAATAATGGACTTCCATATTCTACAATCAATTATATCATATTTTAGATTGATCCTAATATTGATGTCATAGATGAGATTACTTTCCAATTGCATTTAACTCTCAATTTGATTCCATCATTCACAAAACTAAGCACAATCATGTTACACATGAACATAAAATGTCATCACATACAAAAACATCGTCAATACATATTCAAGCCATTTTCTCTATTATATATTTTTCTTCTACTACTACTAGTATTCTCAAACACCCTTTATAAATTCATCTAACTCCCAAATTTATTCCCCATTCTCTTACTGTAATCCTATAACACATGCACCATTATACCCAACACTAATATGTGCTTTTACTCCCATAGTTCATCCATGTTCGAATTTAGCACATTCGAATCCAACCTTGTTGCAAAAAATTTGATTACAACCATATGATTTCCTTCTCACCCAACTCCTTTTGACTTGGTATTTGACCTTGTTGGCCAATCGTTTTGTCATCTGTCGGAGAAATTTAACCTCTCGTGTAAGATTGTTCCATCAATTTCCAACGAAAGATTGACAAAATAAAAAATATGAAAGAGATCATAAGAAACTCTAATTTCCTTTCATTAACGCCATAATAAAATGAAATTGGTTTGTAGAGGATGATCCTACTTTAAATTAATTAAGAGAGAGTGTTCATTTCTGAAATGCTCAAATTTTGAGTTCAAGAGTCTACAAAAAGCTCATGTAATATATATCTTATACACATGACTTGTGGATTTGTAGACCAACTGTGATCTTCATAAAAAAATTGTTTTATAATTTTGTTCTTTTGTAAAATATTAGAATACAAGATTTTAATAACATTATTTTTATTTGATTAAATTAGTAAAAAAAAATTTCTAATATTCATTTCTTAAAATAAATAATATTCTTATTTTTATAATTTTAAAATTTTAAATACAAGTCTACTGAAAATAAAAATGATTTTGATTTCGACTAAAATAAACGAAACACGAGACCAACTTTTTTATTACTCTTAATCACAATCACGTAAATTAGTTTAACCTAATATTTTTGGACTTCCATACTCCTTATATATATGTGTCTCTGTGTGTGAGAGAGAGAAAACGTATATATGTCATAATATTTATTATAGTTTTATTATTAAGGAGTTTCTTTAAATATAAAAATAAAATGCTATTAGAAGATAATGAAAAATAAGTTATTTTAAAATTAAGAAATATAATAAGTATTTTCTGTTTAAAGAAAACCTAAAAAAATACTTAGCCTGTATTTGATGAAATATTTGAAGTATGGCATTACTATTTCGCATAGAATGGGTTCTGGGGACCATTTCGAATCATGGTCCATGTATACAACCAAGTACAACGTACCAAAGACTGGACATCGTAATCTCAAATGACAAGTTGTTGCCATTTATTTTAACAAATATCTCATCTATGAATTCACTCTTTACAGAATTTAAAATGTTATACGTACTGAAATATGGTTTTTGAAAAGAAATTAAAAAAAAGGGTAAAGTTTTAGAATTTTTTTAATGTTTGATATTTAATTTTTGTTTTGCTAAATATTTTAAAAAAAAGTTGTATGAAATTAAAACAGTTCAAATTTGGAGCATTTCATTTAAGTTTTACTTTATTTGCTAAACATAATGTAAAAGTTAAATTCTAATTAATTGAAAATATAACATTATTATATTCTAACATTACATTTATTTTACATGAAAAATAAATTTTTGAATAAATAAAATAAAATGTTAGAATTAATTGACAAATTAATTTTATTATTTGATTCATTTAAAATATTAGGATGGATTTAAGCGAAGATTTAATAAAATATAAAAATCTATTAATTATTATAAAAAGTTATAATATAATAAAATAAAAATAAAAAAATAAAATAAAACACTTTATAAAAGTTAGTTTACAGTAGAAATTAGGATTTTGTCTTTTTGTCATATTGTTTTGTTGGAGAAAAAAAAGATAAAAAGATAGATGGAAAAAATATTGAAGACATACTCTCTTGTGGATAAAGGTTAATATTCTATTATAATTTATGGATGTTAATATATGAGAATTATATGTAATAGATTTTTTTAGAAAGAATTAATAGTTTAAGAAAACAAAATTAATTTACATGTGTAACGATAATGAGCATGTCTTGAATTAAATTGAATTGATGTTTTCTTGTGTGACGTGATGCTTTCCCTTGTAATGTTAACGCTGGAAAACCTATCCCAATGAATCATGATATTAATTGAATTGGGTTATTCTAAAGATTTTATGCATTGCGATTATGTTATTTGTTTATTTGTTTATTTATTTTTATCGTTATATGCCATTAAAGTTTTCCTCCCGATAGTGCAAATGCTTAGAAAGTTAGATTCATGTGTAGCGTTCTTATTGGTTTACGTCATCGATAAAATTAATGTTGATATTTTATTATATGAGTAATGTATTTTTAATTTGTAGTAATGGATATATTTTGTTATTGTTAAATTAAAATTAATGAAAAATACTATGAATGATTAATAACAATTAAATGTATTTATTTATTTGAAATCAAGTATGAATTTTGTTAGTTATCAGAGGCCAATTTTTTTTAAGTTATTTAATTTTAAATTATTAATGTTTTTATTTCAAAATATTAAATTATGACTAATTAATTTATGGATTAATTTAAGTTTATTATTATAAGATGTTTAAGGATCGTTAAAGGTTAATTAATTGTTTTTATAATTAATGAACATGATCTAGATAATTTTGTATACATTACTAGTTTTATTTATTTATCCAAAGTAGTAAGTAATTTTAGTTTAGGTATAGTTTAATTATCATTAATATTATAATATGATTAATATCATTATATTTGTATTAATGAATCTTCTAAAGGAAAACATTAATATGCATAGAATGATTATTTATGTCTATATTTGTGTTTAGTTTTCAAAACATTAATGTTAGACATATGTTAATTGCAAGTCTTTGTTATTGTATTTTTACATTTGCTCGCTACATTTGCTCTAATTTTTAATGGATTGAATTTTTGTTATTAGAATGAATAAGTCCAATATCACTTAGGTGTAATAAATCTTGATTTAGCTTTTTAAGTTGAAAATTCGATTGCTATCATTGATGCTAGTAGCCATGAAAAGAAATTTTATTATAAAGGTTGGAAAAGGTCTAACAAACTTAGACTATTGTTTATGTGATTGAGCATAGCAAGCAACATTAAGTCTGCTCTTTCGAAAATTGACATGCAAAAGAGTTTATGAATTTTGTGGAAGACAAATCCCTTATTGGGACATTAATGAGTACCTTGACCACCATGAAGTTTGATTGTTCGCATATTATGCACGAGCACGTGATCGAGATGACAAATATTGCAACAAGACTCAAGTCCCTAGGAATGACTGTAGATGAAAGTTGTCTCGTGTAGTTCGTTTTGAACTCGTTATTGTCTGAGTATGGCTTGGTTCAAATGAATTATAACACCATGAAAGACAAGTGGAATGTGGATGACTTGCACAATATGTTGGTTCATTAGTTATCCAAAAGAAACTTGATAAAAGAACAATTAGTGAATATTTCATTAGTTATCCAAAAAATAAATCAAAAGGGCATATGTTTTACTCTCTTACCCATATACAAGATTCGTTGAAAATGGAAATGTTAGTTCATTGAGAATGATGAAACTAGTGGGAGTGAAAATTCACAAAATGTAAAGAGTAAGAGAGTTAGAGTACATGTTCCTATAACTAGTACCTCTTCTACAAGAGTTGTTGCTCTTCACGTTGTAGAACCACACAACAATTAAGACTACAAGCCAATAGTAGAGCAACCACACGAGTTGGGTGTAAATGGGTCTTTAAGACTAAACGTGACTCTCATGGCAATATCCAACATTATAAGGTCTAACTTGTTGTCAAAGGTTTTAATAAAAAAAGATGACATTGACTATAAGGAAACCTTTTGCCTGTTTCTAAGAAATATTCCTTTAGAATTATCATGACATTAGTAGCTCATTATGATCTTGAGTTGCGTCAAATGGAAGATATCCTTTACGCGTCTATTGTTGGGAGTTTGATGTATGCTTAAACATGTACAAGGCTTATTAACTTTACTGTTGGCATGCTTGGTAGATGCTAGAGTAATTTAGGTCTGGATCATTGGAAAAATACAAAGAAAGTTTTAAGTCATCTATAAGGAACAAAAAATCACATGCTTACTTATAAGAAATCTGATCACCTTAAGGTGATTGATTATATAGATTAAGACCTTGTTGGTTGTATGGATACAAGAAAGTCTACATTTGGTTATGCGTATGTTTTAGTCAGAGGAGCAATTTAATGAAAAAGAGCGAAGCAGTCCGTCATTGTTGCATGCTTTGAGGCCACGATTTAGGCTAATTAGTTGTAGAGCATTATTTCAGGACTCAGAGTAGTCAACATATTGTCAAACCGGTAAGAATTTATTGTGATAATTCTGTAACAGTATTCTTTTCTAAGAACGACAAGTATTTCAAAAGTGTTAAGCATATGAAATTGAAAGACTTTGTCGTTAAAAAAGAAGTTCATAATAGAGTGTCAATATAACATATTAGCATCGATCTTATGATTGTTGACCCTTTGACAAAATGGTTACTGCCTTAATTGTTTGCTAGCCATGTAAAGAATATGAATATTATATCTATTAGTGAATGTTGAATGTTATTAATGCTTATGTGACATTTTAAGTTCTTTCATGTCTAAGTTTTTGAAATTTATGTTTTCTTCCTTATGTTTATGCATGCAAATTAAGATGAAGAAAACAAATTATGTTATTGTTATTAAAATGACATTATATTTGAATCTATTATGAACTTTTCATTATAAAGTCACATTAAGTAGAAAGGGATGACAATAGTACACGAGAGGAAACATGTCGACTAAATAATATGCAATCACCATAACTTTATATCTTTAATCAGGAACAATGATGGAACCAATTTATGTAAATCCTTAATGTACATTATGTTTATGTATTAAATAAAAAAATATTATGACATCATGAATCAAGTGAGAGAATGTTAGAATTAATTAATAATTTAATTTTATTAATTATGTGACTCATTTGAAATAATTGACAAATTAATTTTATTGTGTGATTAATTTGAAATATTATGATGAGTTGAAATGTGGTTTAATAAAATATAAAGATTTATTAATATTGATAAAAAAATTATAATAAAATTAAATAAAGATAAAATAAAACTCAACTTGATTGATTTATATAATGATTATAATTATGTCTGTAGTCAGAAAATTATTTCAAAATAAATCATAAAAAAGTGTAAAATAAGAAAAAAAAAGACAAAAAATAAATTGAAAAGAGAAATTTAGAAAAAAAAGATATTAAAATCACATTCTCATTACATCTCTCTTTGTGTATCAATGTTAGTTTCGTGAAAAAATTAAAAATCTAAGAAAAATTACAAATTGATTTACATTATTAAAGTGTACTTTTTGCAACTAATAGTCAATTTCAACTATCATAAATTTTAATCCCAATTTTTTCAATAAAGTCTAAAACATCGCTCTCATTTAGCCTCCAAACTTCCAACAGGGTCAACAAAAACTACGTTCACTTAAATATGTGTGTTATTCCGTTCGTTAAGTCGTACTCAAGTGACGTTAATAGATATCATTTTTTTCTTCTGTTCATTAATAAGCTACTACTAGGGTGTTGGAGTCAACCACATGTTCACGTTTTCAACCAAAATTAAGATAAGTAAAATAGATTAGTGCCCTTAATCCCACCTTAACAAAAACTCAAACAATTATCGGAAAGAAGAACATGAAGCGAATGTAAAACAAAAGGTTATTAATTTCTTATATTTATGTACAAAGAAAATTTAAACTAATGTACAAAGGAACCTTCCTCATATCAATATCAGTTCAAGGCAAATTCAAAATATTATTTGTGATCTGGTTCTATCAATTTTACCAAAAAAATGTACATCTTTTTCCAAAAAAATCGATAATTGTCCTAATTAAAATTATCCGAGAGAACGAAAATAAAATAAAATCCAAGCACACGTTGAACATAGCCGTAACCATCGACACGTCGCCGTCTCGCTTGTCCCTACTCACACGAACATAGCTTCGCCGAATTCGTAAACCACACAACACGTGTCACATGACCTCGTCACGACATCGTTTGGACACCCTCTTCTATAGGCGTTATGGTAATCTTCTTAACTTATATGTGCAAAGGCTGGACCGGTCCGGTTCAGAGTTACGGTTGGCGCTGAGACTCGCTCCGCCAGAACCCGGTTCCGGCGAACCGGGCCCACATCTCCTTCTCGAACCCCTCTTCATCCTCGTCCATCTCGTTCTCCGGTAATTGCCTAATAAACTCCTCCAAGCGCGTGTCTTCCACGCCGTAGCTCCACAAATCGACACTGCTAGCCCTGTGCGGGTGCAACACCACGATATCATTGCCCTTGTTTACGACAAGGGGGTTGATGCTGCTGCTGTTGTTATCATCGTTGTTCTTGTTGTTCCTCAGCAAACCATGTCGTCTCTTGCGCGCGGCTTTAAGGACAAGCTTCTTGGGGACCTTGTAGACGGCCAGCACGGCGATGTGGACGACCACGCACGGGAAGCAGCAACACACGGCGGCGCACTCAGCCGCGCCTCCCCCGGCCACCTCGCCAACGCCACGCCTCCGGCGGTTTTGCACCGGCTTCGGAGGGAGGACGACTTGGTGGACCATCGGAAGCAAAGTATACGAGAAAAAAAAATAGCGCGTCTGATTGCGATTATTGATTTGAACGGTTTGGTTTGAGGTTTTTATGTGTGGATGTTTGGCGAAGGGAAAGAAAGAGAGAGTGGAGGAGCTTGAAAGAAGGATGATCAGAGAAAGAATTGAGAGAATCTGAAGAAACAATGATTAATAGAAAATGGTGGTTACGGATCGGTGTTTCGTAAGATCCCGTCGCACTTCACACTCAATGAATGAACGAAAGAGACTTCTAGATTAACTGAAACTGCGGTTTTCTTTTTTTTCTTATAGCTCCATACATTCAAACTGCCTTAATTAATTATTAATTAATTATGCTTAAAAGATTTTCGTTACTATATTTTATTTTTTGAGGTCAATTAGGATTGATTGTAAAATGAAAATGGCACTAAGAGGTAGTTCCAGCCTGAAATCTGGTGTAACCAACCATACCACAACCTTTAACCAAATCATCGAAAATAAGTAAAATAAGTCATTGTTGGAAAACAATTAACCAAACATACGGAAAAACTACTTTTTATTTTAAAACGAATTTAGTTTTAATTTTATATATATATATATATATATATATATATATTATTAATAAAATATTAATTTGCTTTTTGTTAACTTGCGGATAGCCAATTATAAAGGAAACTGTCACACTCAATCGACACGTATTTTAAACGGAATTTATTTTTATGATAAAACAGGCGTGATTCATATGATATAATAAGACATTGTGGAAAGTTTAAAAAGGCTTCTTTCTTAATTGTAATTTCTGATATAATTTATTACAAGAGATTTATTTTAATATAAATTCTTAAGAGTTTTTTTTTTTATATAAGTTGGATCCTTGTAAGTTCCACGTCACTAGCTGGTAACTAATGCTGATGATAATCATAGGATGCTTATCGCTTTGGTTTCACATCAACCTACATATATAACTTTCTCATAGCTAGTTTAAGAAAAAAAAATTAAGATTTTGAGTTAAAATTAATATATTTGCAAATAATAAAACAATTTGGAAAAGTTATATGAGAAAACTAATTTATATATTAATTAAATTTTGTAAAACCCTAATTTTATTTCTCTTTTATGTTAAAAGAGTTTTATTATAGAGACTATAATTGGTTTTCTTTTACATCTTTCTGAGTAGTCATATATAATTAATTTATGGATAAATTAGTTTTATTAAACCAAAGTTGAATAGTTAGTACGTTATTGAAGTTATTGATGATAAAAGAATTTTGATTAGTTTTTACATCAAATTATCTGCTGAAATTTTAGAATAATAATGGATTATGTCATAATATAATGTGTAAATAAATAATACATCGGAATGATTTTTATCGGATTTACATTGTCTAATATATTTTAATTAAATTATGTTTTTCAAAATTTACAATAACATTAAAAGATATCTAAATAGTTTATACGTGGAATGCAAAATCGTTGAATTTTTCATTCGTGTCCCTAGGTTAACTAAGTCCTTGATTTTGAATGATATCTGAGTTTTCTTAATCGTGCTACCTCATAAATAAAGAAGTTGGTTTAGATGATTTTAATATTGTATTAATTACTTTCCAAGAAAAAATTATGAACAAGTATGCTAAATGACGCCACCTAATATATATACACTAAGTGATAAATGGTCGAACTATCAAATAATATTAATAATATTCTAAGATATATTTAATATTTCATATATTAAGAATATGATTAAATATTAATAATTTAATTACGTTTAATCAGATATTATTTTGTTGATTATCATATTTTTATTCATATTATTTGATATCATTTGTTTTTATTATACAAGTAATAGGGTTAAGAAATCTTATAAATACACGTGATATTTCACTATAAATATACAATTCTCTCATATTCTTTTTTTTATTCATAAAAATTCAAGACTCTTTTATTAAATTAAGCAAGTCGTCATTTTCCTAGCAACGAAATCATTTTAAATCTTTAAGAGATTTTGAGTCTTACTTCTACATTTTTGTGTGATTGCATACATGTAGAGTGTTACATTTCTGAATTTGTACGGATTTTTTTTGTTTGCTTGACCGTGGATGCTCTAAATATTTAGGTATTTTTTGTTCAAATTTCCTAGCCAAAGAGCCCACCCAACCATATATCTCCCATTGCACCTTTGTTTGGAACATTTTAGCCTTTTTTTTGTTTTTTTTTAGCCAATTACAATCCCTTTAAACCTAAAAAACCAAAATAAATACCTAATGTGGCTGAGTTTAAAAAAAATGATGAAAAAAGAGTCTGAAACACTAACATAGTTTTTTGGTTGAAGTTTGAAAAAAAAAAGCTAGAAAAGAAAGAAAAATGTGAAAGTTGAGAAAATCACAAACATAGTATGAGTAGCATAAAATATATATGTCTTGCACCTGGTTATTTCACAGTTTTTACAAACATTCTCACATGCATTTTCTAAATTTTTCAGTCATTGATTTTCTTTCATTTAACCAACCCCATAATCAGACCACATACAAGCTAAGTTGAAGTCCTAGTGATTTGGAGTGTATCATGGATTAAGTGATGCTAGTTAAAAGCTTTTCAAATTCATGAAATGTGTTTACATGTTTTGTTGAGTGATATATATAAGTCTATACACATTGAATTGTTAAGTGCAAACACTGGTGAGGTTAAATATGAGATGTTGTTGTCTTGATTGTTTCCTATTTGATTTTGATGAAATTAATATATTATTTTGACTTGCTAGCTTTCATGAAACTTGAAATGAGATGGTTGTGCATATTTGTAATTAGAAGTGAATTGTGATATTTTGTTTAGAAGTGTTTGTTGTTTTATTTGTCTTTATCCAAGAAGGCAGGCAATGTTCTAAGTGTGGCGATGTGTTATAATATTCTATTTCTTCTCCTTTTTCCTTAATATAATTTCCTTTTTAGTTTTAATTAGTTTGTAAAATTCTAGAATTAGGTTATATTTTACTTTTTATATAAAAATTAGAATTTTCTGAAAGTTCCTTTAAAAAGTTTTTAGTAGTGTTTTAATGTAGATAATAATTCTTGTTTCTTTTAGAAAAATTAAAACTGAAAATATAAACTATTTTTCCTAGATAGGATTTATGTTTTATAATTTGACTACCCCTTGCTCTAACTTTCTTTTTATTACATAATAGTCCCTGACTTGGCCAACTTAACTTTTGACCCTCAGGTCCAATAGGGTAAAACGCACAATTGAGCTATCAAGGTGCTTTAGTCGGGCTGCCAATGTGCTTTAGTTGGGCTGCCAAGGTGCTTTAGTCGGACTACAAAGGTGCTTTAGTCGGGCTACTAAGGTGCTTTAACCGGGCTACCTAAATGCTTTAGTCAGTCTATCAGATGCTTTAGTTGGGCTACCAAATGCTTTAGTTGGACTCGTTAGGCTCCTATATGCTTCAATCGAGCTCCCAATGTCTTCAACTTTTAGGCAAGTAACTCAGTTGAGTGGAGGGTTCTTAGGGTGTTGAATTCATAGGACGAATCTCTCTGGTCAGAAAGCTTTAATAATTGTGTTTGGGCTTACTTGTTTTAGAAGAGTCTTTAGACTATCAATTCAAAATACAGGTGATTCTGAACAGAAAACAACCTTAACTCTTAATCACTTAAATGCCTTAACATTATAAAAGTTATGCAAATTATTTAGTCAATTCAACTAATTTGACCTATTTCAACATGTTCTAAATATTAATTTCCACCTATTAGTTCAATCAAAACTACAATTTCATCATTATCTTATAATACGATCTACTCATTCTTGATTCCACAAAATCAACACAATTCAACAACTAGTTCAAAGTCAACCATTTAACATTCAACTTACAAGTAACTCATCCTAACCAAAACACAAATAATTTTAATTATGATTCAACTATTCTTACAAAGACATATCACCTCCAACTGAAAAAAATAACACAGAATACTCACATTTCAACCTAACCTACATTTACTTAACCAAACAAAATAAAACATTTTCAAATAGTATAACCGAATCTTATGATGTGTGTGCATATATAAACCAAAGAGAAAAAAGTGTAAAAGATTAATAAAATAAGAATTTGTCCTAAAATAATATTTGATTGAATAAGATTGATCTAATGAACAGAGATCACATACTAGGAGCAAGTATGTGCTTTAAAAAATGGTAAAAAGGACATTAGCATAAAGCTAGAGAGAATATAGGAAAAAAAGAGTTTAGAGATATATAATATTTTGAAAATGAATAACTAAGTCATTTAAATTGTAATTTATGCACTTAAACATGATTTGTTTTTATAATAGACTCTTTCATATCTTTATTATTACCACTATATTCATATGTATTTTATTTTCTCAACTAGATCATTTTAATACTCAATTTATTACATTTTTTATTTAAAAAAAATATTTTTTATTCTAAAAAAATATAAAGATAAATATTTAATGTGATATCCTATAAATGTTAATAATTAAAAAACTGGTTAAATATTTTAAGTAAAAGATAAAACGGTTTGGTAGCTATAATTTAAAAGATTTATTTTATTTTAAAAATAAATAAGCTTTGGTGAATAATTATTCATTTAGAAAAAAAATTATTATTAAATATTGTGATATATTCTTGGATATTATTATATGCTTATATTATAAATTAAAAGATATCTTAGAATATTGTTAGATATAATTAGATATTATTGTTTGATAATAATAGGCGTAATTCTGGGATGGTCTTTACTTTGGTGAAAGAGTGTCAAATTGGTTCTCACTTTTAAAAAAGTTTGAAAAATATTTCAATTAAATTCTCTTTTAACAACATGTCACGTGTGAATATGTGATTTTTTTAATTTTTTTTAAAATTTATTTTGTAAAAATTTTTGTGACCATGTGTCAAATCTCTAGTATGACACATGGAATTGTCTAGGTCACGTGATAAGAAACTCCACATGTCAGTGTCATGTGTTATTGTCTTATTTCAATTTAGTCTCTATACATGTGTTTTTTATTCAATTTAGTACTACTTTTTTTTCAAAATGGAGCAATATGATCCCTTTCTAAATTGAGACAAAAATTATTATTTGTATAAATATTATATTGATATTTTTATTAAAAATGACTTTTTAACATATTACATTATTTTATATTGCTAACCCATGTTTTTTTCATCACGACTTTAATCACTACATTTTAATATAAATATTAGTATAACAGTTGTATAAATAATAAATTTGGTCTCAATTAAAAGATGACCTAATTTATTATTTGTATCAATGATATTAATTAATTTATTCTTATAAAAATGATGGATTAATAATATATTAGTTTTAAATACTTGCTATTTTTGTAAAAATATTTATAGTTAATTAGTTTCAATCTTATAAAAAAACATTTATTAACCATAGGTTAACCCTCTATTTTGCTTTGAACCTTGGTTTCTTCTCCCTCAATTTATTCCTTCCATTTCGTCTTTTTCCTTTTTCCTCTAAGGCACTTGAGAATTTCTCTCTTTGTAAAACTTCTAGTTAGCCAATTGGATTTGGATATTTTCACAACCTTAGTTTCCATATAACTCTTTTCTATGGATAAAAATTTAATTTTATCTTCCAATATTTAGATTGTCATCGTCAAGTCAGCTAGTTTTGAAGTTTATTCAACTTGACTTTAGCCTTGACCTCATCCTGTAACACATTCAAGAATATCCTAATGAGATATTCTTGATTCATTCCTTTTAATAAACTCGTATATTGCTCGAATTGCATCACATTATCTTTAACATTTCCTATTTGATTTAATGTCAAAAACACTTCGAAGAGATTTCACAACAAATTTCGTTGAAAATGTTGCACTACTATTGTCTTGAAAGATTCCCAAATGGGAAACGGGTTGCAAGATTTCCACCTGTGATATTAGTTCAAAGCCTTTCCTTCCAAAGCCACCAGCATTGCTTGCATTTTTTCAATTTATAAGCCTTCTTGCAGATGGAAATATCTATCCAGGCTAACACATCTTCTGCAAATATTGGAATGTCAAGTTTACGCAACTTTGAACCTTTTGAATACCTAGAAAATGGTATTTTAGAAATTGTAGTGGGTTAAAAATAGTGAGACTCGAATATTTTAATATTAAATGGTTTAAATATAAATAGTTTCGTTATAAACGAGTTTCATTATTATAAAAACACATCATCTCTCTAGAAACTACTTTTCTAGAGTCCCTTGCCTTCTCTCTAAGGGTTCTTGAACCCTGTTCATCTATTTGAAGATCAAAGATCGCTAGTGTGATCCTCGCGGTGAGATCTTCAAGTCTATCCGATCAGTTTCTCAAAAAGAGTGTTGTTTGGTCTCTTTGATCTAAGGGAACAAAGTAGGGCTCTCTAGAGCATGTTTGAGTTTCTAACAGGTAAGGGAAGCTAGTATTTTCGTTAGTTTTAAATTGAGTAGTGTGAATGATAGTTGTTAATCGGTAATACGTATTTGATTATGATTTGAGATTATTGTTTTAGTGAAAAGGGTGTATAATGGGTATATTTGATAAATTGATGCATGTTGTTATGAATAGTAATGAATGGAATTGAATGATCTTGTGTATGTTGCTGTTTTGGAATATGTTTGGTGTGAATTTGGTGTAACATTGAGAAATAAGGTTTTGATTGAGTTAGAAGTTAGTCTTTAGTCCAAAATAAGAGTTTTAATAGGTGAGTTAGAGAGATAAAGGTCTAAATGGAGATATGGTAATTTAGGTTCTGTTGAATGGTTAATTAGGACTTGTTGAGTTGAAAGTTTGATAAATTTATGATCTAGAACATAGTAGTATACAATTGATTATATTTTCAAATGTTTTTAAGTATGTTTTGCGGGTTTGGACTAGTGAGATTTTGAATCAATGGTTTTGTGTACAAATGGAAGGTTTGATGTGTGTTAGTAAGTCATTTCTGACTTGTTAAGAGTTCTTAAATTACTTAAAAATAAGCTAAAATAGATAGAATGTGATTTTGGTCTCTAAGTTGAGAATTTAGAGGTTTTCTAGTTGATATCTCGTTGAACACAATTTATTATTAGTTTAAGATAGGTTATACACTTTTGTTTAGGTCTAAAATAGTTTATAATCCAATTTAAGAGTGTTAGAAGTTAGTGAAAGTGATTAGAATAGGTAATGGGTGGTTTAGAAGTGTTAATTTTATAGTTTTAGTGATGTAGAATTATGCAATCCAGCTGGACGAGCAGAACTGACTAGCTGGGCGAGTGTAAGGGAGTTTTGGCAGTGAGTTATAGTGGTTGAGCGAGCTAACTCGCTTAGCTTGGGAAACTTGTTGTTTTGGCTCTCGTTGGGCGAGCAAAATTGACTAGCTAGGCAAGTATTTAGGGTTTTTGGCAGAGAGTTGCAGTGGTTGAGCGAGTCAGCTCGCTTAGCTTAGGGCGCTTGTTGTTTTGGCTCTAGATAGGCGAGTAGAGTCTATTAGCTAGGCGAGTAGATCTTTGTTCTTAGGTGTTTTTGAATCCTTTATTTTATGTGTATGACTTAAAGAGTTATAATGAATTGTTGTGTGTTATGTTATAATGTTTGCAATATATTTTAATATAATGAGATGTATAAGAGTCTTAAGGAGGATTCTTAAGGGTTATATAAATGTTGTTTGTATGAATGTAAGAAGCTCAGTTTTGATGGGTTATCCTAACATTCTAATGATCATCCATGCTCAATTAGAGAGTGATGATGAGTCATGTCGTGAGAATAGTAGGAGCTCCTAGCCTGGGGGGTTTTCTCTAGTTGGCAAAGGACATGTTAAAGGACTAACCTTATATGGTAGCTTTGAGTGGGTCAGCTATTCCACCACACAAGTGCATAACCCATGATTATCCTAGCTTGAAAGGTCTTTTTCCATTTGGAAAATGGAGTTTTAATGGACTAACCTTGTGTGGTAGCTGAGGGGGATCAGTCGTTCCATCATACAAAGGGTAGAATATGTTATAACTCGACATTCATAGTATATCCAGATGAGTCAAGTCTATAGTCATTATGTGGTTCAAAAATGTGTAAATTTCCTAGGTTGAGCTGATATATATATATATATATATATATATATATATATATATATATATATATATATATATATATATATATATATATATATATATATATATATATATATGTGTGTGTGTGTGTGTGTGTGTGTGTGTGTGTGTGTGTGTGTGTGTGTGTGTATTGGATTTTAAATATTATGTGATGCTTCTTTTCATACTAGCTTACCCTTGCTTTTGTCTTTGTTTGTTTGTAGGTGTTCTCTTTTACGATGATCACCTTAAATGGTGTGAGCTTAGGAAGGACATCTTTTCAATCATTTCAGTGTGAAGTTGAGGGTGAAGGATCAGCATAGATAGAGTTTGTTCTCCAAGTGTAGGATCTTCTACATTGGTAGTTTATAGTTCCTAGCCAGTTATCATCTATATAATGTTTTTATTTTAGTAGTTTTGTACTATTAAAAGGAGATGTTTAGAACTTTCTTGTATCCTTCCATCTTGCTCCTTTTCTCCTTACCTATGGGCTAAAAGTTTATTCTAATTTGACTTAGATGTTGTATTGCATGTTATCTTTTCCACCACCCCTAATAATCCATTGATTAAATTTTCCATTCGCTCCATATGTTCATTTTGCTCCTTATCCACTCTTTCTTTATCATACTGATTCTTGAAACAAACGTTCCAAGGTCTCTAATCTTGAATCCATTCTAATGTTAACCATAAGCACCTACGTTGTTATCATCGGGCCAAGGAAGCTTTGAATATCAGTTGATAGAACATCCAAAATTACAAAAAAAAATCCAAGACATGTTCATGGATTATGTTATTATGAATTCTTCTATACTACCAATGTAGTAGTGATAGAACACCATATGTTTCAAAAACATCTAAGTATTTTAGGAGGACCTAAATTCTTCTTATCTTTTCCTCCTAAACTCCAAAAAAAAACTAAAACTAACAACAGCCTACACACAAGCTACTTATAATAGTATGTTTTACAAGGTTAACTGTAAGAAGTTATAACATTCTCCTCTGTTTATTTCTCTAACTATATAATTTGTCATTGAACTTATCACCATCCAGTTAGGAATCAAGTTTATTGGTCTGCATGTATAAGACCAAATTTCAGATCTCAAACAAAACATAAAACATTGAGAAAATCAACTACTACTCATTTCCATAATAAAATGGATAAATCAATTTTGAATAAGTCAAAAAGACGTTCTTACTGTCACCATCATAGGATAACTTATCCATTTCATCATTAAATTTTGATGCTTCATATTTTTCATTAATTTATATTATCAAATTTAATTACTTCATTTTTTTCAATTATTCTATTATTATTGATATAGCATCACATTATAAATCTTATAACACATATCTTATTACAATTTATATTATTAGAAAAAGAGATAACTTAATAAATTACATACATTATCATAATACATATATGGAGAGATGATTTCCATGCTTCTTCATAGCGCCAAGCCTAGCTCTCCAAAAATGTTTTCAATCGGAAAACGTAGGGGTGGGACACGACAGGGGGGCATTTTCATATAAAACCTAATTTTTTAACCACCCACATTTCTCCAAATCAAATAAACCCAATCGGTAGAACACCACCACGTAAACATTTCTCCAAGTAAATTAGAAGAGTGGGACCCATTGAAACTCGACAGGAGGACCACGACTTCAAATGCTATATGTTGGTAATACTTCTATTTCAAATTTTATAATTTTCTATTTGTCCCTTTTTCGTTTCTATCATGATTGAAGTTATCTAATTTCATGTACTAGCCAATGGAATTAAAATATAATATAGATGCTATTGTGCATGGTAGGTCCTAATATTATCGCATGATATGATATCTTTCGAGAAAATCATGATAATTTTCTTGAAGACTTCTCAACACATTGATTTTGAAACTGCTCCATCAACAGAAATTTTGGCTATTATTCTTTATCTCGAAAGTGCGTATAACCATGAATAAGAATCAGTGTTTGATAAGAAAACGTGAGAACATAGCAGCCACACATGACCAGAAGACTCAACAGTAAAAATGAGTGAAATCGCAACTCACAAGTCCACGTTTGACTCGGGCATGGGACAACATAATGACTAGATAACGCATAACAAATTTCAGACAGGGATAAAACTATATCCTCTAATTAGTAGTTCCATAGAATTGAGTGAGCAAAACATCAAAAAAGGTAATTGTGTACATTTTACAAATAATCTTACCAAATCAAACGCTAAATTAGGATTAGGATACCAAAATGATAAAAGGTTACTAATTTATTGAATGGTGGGGTTCCTCCCAGTGCTAAATGGCAAACAACTCAAAAGCTAATATATTACAAAAAAAGTCAGTCACATTCTCAATTTGGACACATCTGATGAGATGCCAATTTGGCACTGCTTTCGAGGTAACCAATAGTCTGTCCCATCCTTTCTCCATTGTCTCTTGGCTTATATTCAATCATGCCATCACACAAGAAGATTATGGTTGAATGCCTAGGGAATCTCATAATGTTTTACCCTTACTCTAGCCACCAATGAAGCCTAACCGGTGAAGAATGATAGCCAAAATGAGCATGCATATTGCAAAGATCATTCCAGGCTTCCCTAGCAGCCAGTTCTTTGTCTTTCTTGCAGATTCAACTCCTCTTTGAATCCTGTCTGCCCAAAGCATCTACAAAGACAAAGTGAAAAGGTTCATCTTAGTACTAAAACAAGTCTACAACCAACCAACCTAAGCTTGTCTAACCCTATAATGTGTTTTTTCAATTAACCAAGGATCTCACTTTCACTTGCATTTTATCTTACCTTTCCTATAATTGCCACAAGTCTAATTTACCATCCTCATCTTAGGTACAAAATTTTATTTATGAATGCAGACTAAATTTTATTGATGAATGCCAGGCTAAATGAATATAGTGTAGAGTTTGGGCTTGAAGGTACCATTTTATCCAAGCTCTCTGGTGACATGGATGAGACGGCTTTCTGAGCTTTTGCTGCCTCTTCTGGTGAAAGCTTAACACCAAATTGTTCACCCATATTTGCCATCATTTCTGGGCTCATATTTTTAATCATGGATGTGAACATCTGCAAAACAACATTAAGCTTTTGTAAGAGAATATATACATAATACTGAAAAGACAAGAAGGTTGCTAGATAGAGAATCTACAGTGCTTGCCAAAAGAAAACACAAAAATGAGCATGCGAAAAGTCAATCTCAGACAAGGGAGCCGGCGACTAAAAAGTAACACAGATTCATAATTAAACAAAATACCCAATCAGAAATTACTCACAGTAACGTGAGTAATAAAGAGGGAAACTTGATTCCATTTAAATTCCAGACAGGTATGTGAAAGAAAGCTAGTAATCATTTTATATACTGAACCCGTAATAGAAACAAACCTGCCGCATGGCTGGATCTTTCATCTGGTTTCTCATCTGGTTTCTCATCTGTTCTTGTAGATCAGGGCTGGAGGAAGGAAAGTTTGACTGAGAAGCGTTTCTCATATTTGAAAACACATTATTAGAAGAACTTGATTCCCCAAAATGACTAGTTTCACTAGTACTTGATGATGAGATGTTCGACTTATAAACATTTCTTTGGATCTCATCTACTGCTGCTGCTGATGGAATAGATTCTTTCCCTTTCAGTGATGATGCCATTTCAAACATCTTCTTGAGGTCATCAGCTGGCATTTTACTTATCATATCACTTGCTGCTTTAAACATGTCAGGTGTCACATTGGGAGGCATTGATCCTGGGTTAAAAGAATCAGGGGGACCTCCTCTTAAAAATTGGTTGTCCCCTTGAAATGAAGAAGCCATGTCAAGCATTTTTTGCAGTTCATCAGGTGACATCTTACTAATTACATCAGAGGTGGTTTTGATCATATCTGGGGACACATCTTTGAATTGTCCAGCATTCAAAGAAGCCAGCGTGGCAGGATTTGTGTTTTGAATGAAGTTTTGGAATGACCTATAGAAAACACAACATGCTTAGATCCTGTTTGGATAAATTTCTCCGTTAACAAAAATTAGTTTGTGTAAAGTTAAAACTCATATCCAATACATCATTGTCAATATAAAAACTTCCAAAATTAGCTTAAAGAGAAGTTCATTGCCTTTTTTTCTCCTATAAATGCTTAGAGGAAGTTTTTCTAAACAGATCATTTACAGCTTTTATAAAAATGCTAACTACCTGACAGCTTCAGGATCCTTTCTCAATGCATCTAAACTGTCTGCATCTGATTTTGAATTTCCATTGTTAGCATTACTTGTACTCTTAGAGGTGTCACCAGATTTTTTTTGAACCGCTGTTTGTTCCAAAGAGCTTTTAGGAGGTACATCCTCGACTTCTTCAGTTATTTCTTCGATTACTACTCCTACAAGCATGATGTAAACAAGGTTAACTTAACTATGACATTTATTAGAACCATATAGCTGATGGGGTTAAGGCAAGGTGAAAGGTAAACTAGAAAAATAAATTGGGGGCACACATACCACTAGTCAATTGCTCACCACCTCCCATCGTCAATTTTTCCTTGGTATCCCTGAAATAAGCACTTTATATCAGCTTACTTCTAACATTAATTCTTTTATTACACATGATTCAATTGAAAACATAATAGTAAACATATAACAGATATACTTAATTCAGTATACAATCCGATATTTAAATGGACTTATAGTTAGAAATTGAAGAAAAATTACTCATAAATCATAATTAAAGATTCATTAATTACATCAGTAGATGTGTCATGCATATATTTAATAAGTAGATCAACAATTACTTCTGTTTATAAGATAGGTGCAAGTATGTGGAAGGAAGTAGCATCACACCGTAAAAGCTCTGCAACTGTATCATCATCAGGGGACACTTCACGCGCCTTGCTCAGATCAGAAACAGCATCCTAAGAAAACAGAAATCGTACTAAATATAACTGAAATAAAATGTCAATCTTGATGTAAAAATGTTAGTGGAGTCACAACAAAGCTCACATTTAGTCGACCTAGTTCCTTATATGCTTGACCTCTTCGATAAAGAGCCTTAAGGTTCGTTGCGTCATATGCCAAAACCTACCATAGTTAAAGCACATTAATGCAATTCTAGGATGAAACAGCCAATTTCCAAATAGCCAATTAAAATCACGACTGTATTTGCATTGTTACAGAAGCAAAAATAGAATTGAGAAATTATTTTTTTCTTTCCTATCTTCTAAGCTGAAGAATATCCACACAATACCCACTACTTAAACATTGAAGTTGGTTATTACAGTTTACGATTAACAGCATATTTCAATGGCAAAAGAAAGACTTGAGATTGAAACACTAAAATAATTCTAGAGGGCTTAATTGATCCCTGTCATAATCTTCTATTTATAAAAATAAATGGATACAAGAATACATGATAAATATGGTAACTCTAGACATAATATAATCATGATAAAACTCCCCCTCAAGCTGGAGCATACAAATTGGAATAAATAAACTCACTCCAACAAAATGCACATACGCTTTAGACCATCGAGAGAGAATGTCTATAAACTAAATTGAACTCACAAACCAGTGTAACCAAAGAAACTCCTCACAAACTTAGGGAGAATAATATTAGACAGCCACGAAACTTCAACTAGCACCATGAACCTTCAAGTAGGATGACTTTGACAAAATTGATTTCCATCAAAAGTGGATGTCGAGCGGTAGACAGCGACAAAGACTGGATTTCTATCAGGTATGGATGGGGCTTGCAGTAGCTAAAAGTGACAAACTACAAGGACTAAATTGTCATCATTGACTGATGGGGCCTGTAGTGGCTGAAACAAACTGCAGTGACAAAACTTCCATCACTGATTGATGGGGTCTGCAGTGGCTGAAACATACTACAGGGACTAAACTGCCATCATTGACTGATGGGGCAGTGGTTGAAAGTGACAAACTACAGGGACTAAATTGCCATCATTGATTGATGGGGCCTGTAATGGCCGAAACATACTCCACTCACGGCGAACGACGGAAACGATGACACGTCGATGAAAAATTGTGAAGGTGAAAGATCATAATGGTCTCCATAATTGTGAAGGTGGAAGATCATAATGGCAGTGGCACGGTGTGATTCCGATACCGGGAAGGTAACGTGTGATAAACACGCACCGGAAGCTTATCGGAGAGAAGTCGTGCGTGACAACACGTGTGAATGAGAATGGGGCAACGACTAGGGATGGATCGTGCTCCTCAAGGCTCACAAAACCCCTAACTTCTCTAGAGAAAATGTGACAACAGCGAAGGCAGATGTCGGACAGATGTGGCGCACATGGCGACGCCTAGATGAGAACTAGCCATCTTGCTCAAGGAGACGATCTAGATCCACTAGTTGTCGGCCTAAACTATGGCGCCAAATGGCAACGGAAGACAGTAGACGGTGGTCGGCAGCGAACAACGACGGATAGTGGTCGGCAGGGGACAACGACTGACAGTGGTCGGCAGCGGACAACAACAGACGGTAGGAAACAATGGACAGTGGCGGACAGTGACAGATAGTGGGAAACGGCAGACAGAGGCGGACGGCGTCGAGAACAGAGGTTGATGGTGACAAACTTTCTCCTCACGGTGGAAAACAGTGCTAAGTGGACAACGACAAATGGCACCAAACAACAACAAACGGTGCCAGACAACTGCAAACAGCGTTGTACATTGACAAATAGTGCTAGATAGTTGCAGACAAAGGTTTGGAGACTAGACAGAAATCAGAACAGGACTGTTCATTGAGGTATTTCAAAAAAGATGAAATTTATGACCACCGGCGACAACAAATATAGTGTAAGAAGAGACTCACAAAACCTACTCTGATACCAACTTGAGATTGAAACAATAAAATAATTCTAGAGGGCTTAATTAATCCTCTCATAATCTTCTATTAATAAAACTAAATTGATACAAGAATACATGATAAATAAGGTAACTCTAGATATAATATAATCATGATAAATAGGTAACTCTAAACACAATATAATCATGATAAATAGGATAACTCTAGACACAATATAATTATGATAAATAGGATAACTCTAGACACAATATAATCATGATAATTAGGATAAATATTCTAACCGAAAGGAATTACAAATACCTCAGAACCTTCTTTTATGCACTCATTATACTGCCTTGTCTTCAAGTAACAGGACATCAAGTTGAGAGAACATGCCAAAAGAAGCTTTCTACTTTGGAAAGATGGAATCTCTTTGATGTTTTCTTTAGCCTATAATATTAAAAATTAAATTAGCGTATAAGAATACAAAAATGATAATTTAGTCGTATGTTTCAATTCTCAAAACAGGGAGTCATAGAAAAAAAAAGTGTGAGAGACGATAAAGTGGCCATAGAAAGTTTACATACAAGCGTATACTTCTTCAAAGCTTCACTGAACTTTCTTTGACTATGAAGTTCATTGCCCTGCAAGTTTTAATTTTAGTTCAAGGCACACTATAGATATTTACAGAAACTGAAAATTTGTAATATGTTATGAGGGTAATAATAGTGTCACATTTGTGTCTTATAAGTATTATACAATGATGGCATGTATATTTTCCGATTAGAACATTCTATATCTTTCTCAATGTATCAATAGTTCTTGAAAAGCATTTTCCTCACTGTATCATAATTTGTTTTTCAGCAAATTATTTTAATTTAACAGGCTGTCACATTGTCATAGTATGCATCCAAATGTGCCTGTTAACTACTCTTTCGTACCCCAGCCTATCTTCCCTTTTGCCTACAACATCTATTCATCTCATTCTCTCATGCATGACAAATCAATATATAAGATAAAAAAAAAATTCCAGAGGTTTACAGTTCATGTTTTACAAAGACACTATCAGTTAAAGTTCTCACTAACAGCTCACCTGCTTCTTCAACATCTCAGCTGCACTCAACTGATATTTGATCTGGGCATCAACCCGGGATCGCATCGCTGCCACTTCATCAGGAGACGCATTGGCCATCTTCTCACCAATCTCAGCCATTTCTTCTGGACGAGTATGCTTTAGCTGCTCAGCAGCAAGTTTAAAGTCTTCAGAACTCATGTTCTTCATGCTCTCCGAGGCCATCCTCATCAGCTCTGGATTAGACATCATCTGCAATTCCAAGTAACATTGCACAACAACACAATTAATCTTGATCATATATACAAACCCCGGCATCAAAACACAGGACATGTTCCCTCACATGAAAAAAAAAACTTATCCTAAATACTAACATTCCATACCCTAATATTCAAATTTAAATTCCACAAAAACACAGACATTATAAAAAAGGTAGCCAAACCATAATTATAAAAAGCTTTAGATTTAGAGCTTCTTCAACAAAACCCACATAATTTTGCCCATTTTGTATCCTCCGAGAAGGGCATCATAGAGGGATGAGTTCATAACGAATTACAGTTAATTCTGAAAAGGATTTAAAAAAAATAAAAAATCCCCTGGCACCAATTGTGGCCGCATCAATAAACTATTTTAGGAAATCAACGATCGCAAGGAAACTACAAATGGCACAGCAATTTAAAAACCTGATTCTGACATTGCACCTCAGAGCCCAAAACATAATGCAACAAACCCACAAATACAATTGCAGAGAAAAGTAGAGAAGGATAAAAGGCATACCTGTTGTTGGATCCGAGCCAACTCAGCAGGTGACATGCGACTCATCTGCTCCTGAGCGATTCTAATCAAATCGGGATCCATCATGCCGTTGAACATTCTCGATACCCAACTCAAATCTGAGCAACCCCAGAACTTCAAGAACGAAGCTTGAGACAAATCTTGATGAAGGGGGAAAGGGGTGCGAGGCTTTTGCTCTTTGGAATGGAACAAACCTTCCAAAGGTTAATGAACGTTTTACTAGTTATGTTCGTTTTGGGAAACTTTAAGAGAAGGTGTTGTGTTGGGTAGAATTGAGGAACGATGAATTGGAAAGAAAAAAGGGTTCGATATGGAGGTGCCGCCTACCAAATCTGAAAAGAGGAAAAACAAAATAAAATAGGAATGAAACAGGAAAGAGAGAACCAACCGATCAGACAAGACTCGAATATGCGTAAAGATGGTCGATTGATATTACTCTCTTGTCCTTTCCACGTTTTTGTGATCTTAAACTTCTTCCACTCACGGCTACCATTTTTGGCTTTCTTAATTATAAAACACAATTGCAGTTTTGTTCTTGTGCTGTAATTGGAACGTGATGACTACTTATTTACCACCAGATAAGATAGATTATTATATCTTATTTTGAATAATTTTTTCATGTATTTATGAGATATAACTACTTCATCCTAATACTATTATTGTGTTGATCCATTGTAACTTTTGTTTGCTTAAAGAAATTTTATATTTATGTGATATTTGTTGTTATTGTACCTTTAAATTTTCTGTATTTAAAAATATTTTTAAATTGTGGTAAGAAATTCTATTATCTCTAAATATATCTATTTTAATATTATGTATACAGTATTTCAAGTTTATAATCTATATGTTGAAAATAGTAAGTATACAGAAGTTTTTTGAGTAATTGATTGAGGTAAATATTTGTTAACAAACATAAGTATCATTAACAAGATGGATAAATATGTGACCGTGTATAATGTTTCAAGCATTTCACATGTTGCATGAAGCTTTAACAAAAAGTTTCATAATGTTGAGATAAAATAAATAAGTTATCAATATTGACACAATATTTATTTTATTTTATTTTATATATGTACTTGGATGTTCTAACAAATATATAAAAAATGCTATTTAACAAATACATTCAATAATATTAGTTTAAAGTGGTTAATATTATCAAAGATATTTGATGGTAAATTATAATATATTAACAGAAATATATGATCAAATACTAATAATTTAATTATATGATATATTGATATTATAAATATTATTTTATATCATATAACAATATGGTATTAAATATATTGTTGCTATTATAATGTTAATTTATTATATATGTCATAAATTTTTATTATCTTTTATTTATAATCTAAATATGTGACATTTTTCTAGGGAGGTCAATAATAATTTATTATTACTTCTTTACTATTGATATGGGACTCTTTTAATTTCTATTTGGATTGAAGAATGAATACGAGAGGGTTGATATGAGGGGAAAGAAATGGGATTGTATCAGATTTGATAAGTTGGTCTTATCAAATGAATAGTACTTTATAAGTAAAGTCAAGTTAATAGTTAACAAACTAGATTTATAAATACTTGATGTTAGCGTTTATTAAGTCGTTAAACATTTTGTTTCAATTGTATGGAGGTTATGAAGCAGTTATTAATTTTTGGTTTCATTAACTTATGCAGTAGTAACAAACTCATTCATTTGAACCCTATGATGGCCAGACTCTATAAAAGAGATGAGATACTCTCAGTTTTTATCACTAAGGCTCGAATAAACACAACATCGAATCTTGAGTGAGTGAAGCTATAGAAAATAAAATTGTGTTCGAATTTTAAGCTACAATGGCACGAGTATACATTTTGTTCACTTTTTTGTTTTCGCTGTGTTGATCTAGAGGTGTTATTAAAATTTTATGTAACATGTTTAGGTCAATTTGTACACATTTTATTTAACATTTTGTATCAGAGCCTCTGTATGTTTATTCATTTGCCTTGCATAATTTTTCTTGGTTTAGATCTTTAAAATTTCATGGGCTTTGTTGTTTTGAATCACTTAATCTAAACGAATACTACCAAATGAATGTAAAACATAATAGTCATGTAATGTTAAACGAAACTTTTAACATTAAAAAGCAAAAAAAAAAAACAAGTCGGATCGTCACTTGGGTTTGTAGGTCGAAACATGGTCAAGATGACCCATCTAGAGGTTGAAGAGGATGAACAATGTTCACTTTTAACATTCTCTTTGGCATCTCAAGATTCTTTATCCTTTTGGCAAAGCTTTTTCGTTTTTTCCTCATTTATTTAATAATAAAGAAAGAAGGATTATGTTAAAGTGGACTTTGTTTCTTATGTTTTTGGTTTTTGGGTCAATACAATGACCAACTCTCTTGCATCTTTTGATTTATGAATATATATTCATATGCGACTACTATTTGCAGTACAACTTTTATTAGTTGAGATTGAATGCTTATTTAATGAAATTATATGTTTAAATTTTTGTTTTCTTAAACATATAATTAAATGTTTATGATATATGTTTAAATGTTTTGGGTTAATAATATGCATATACTATTATTTTATTTGTATGTATAATTTTTGTTGTTATACGCTGCAAAATTAAAATATACATTATTATCATTTTCTTTGCATATTAAGAATTTTGTGTAAATATTCACGTATTACTAATGTTTTAGTAGTAATATAACTTTAATAAATTAAAGAGTAGCTATAACATCTTTAATCAATTAAAATTATATATAAAGTTTTGTTACATGAGAAACATTAATTGTAACTAATCCTATGTAATAGGATAAGATCTATCCACATGAATTTTGTCATATTTATATAATTAATTAGGATAAAATATTAAGTTATATTTCTAATTTACTCACATGAATTAAGAAAATAACATAATTTTATAGTTTTATCATTAAAATAATAAATCTAATTGATTAAGACTTTAATCCACATACAAGTTTTATGTCACTAGATTAATGAATTAAAAGCATGCTTGTATTGGTGAAACGTGACATTTAATTTTGTCTCAATATTATGATGATAAACATGTATTTTTTTTTTCAACCCATGAATATTTCTGATATTAAATGTGATATTTCCGAGTTAAAAAGTGATAATTATAAAATTTGGAAGGAGATAATTCTTTTTCATTTGGGATACATGAAATTAATTATCCTATTAGGAAGAAAGAACCACTTGCTATTACTAAGACCAATACTCCAGGTTGAACTTTATGAAAAATGGGAGAGGTTTAATACCTTTTTGTGACTTTCGTAAAGACCAACATTTATGCTGGTATATAGGGTTTTATTGATCAGTATAACAAAGTCAAGGATTTATTAAAGATTATTGATGAAAAATTTACAACATCTGATAAATCCCTTGTCAACATCCTTATAATGCAATTTTCATCCATGAAGCTCCTTGGGATTAGAGGAGTGTGTGATCATATCATGCACACAAGGGATATAGTGGCTCAACTGAAAGCCTTAGAGGTCATCATATGGGATTCTTCCATAGTACATTATATTTTGTGCACCTTGCCTCAATAATATACTCCCTTTAAGATCTCTTATAATACACATAAGGATAATGGTCTATTAATGAATTGTTGACCATGTGTGTTCAAGAAAAGGAAAGGTTACTGTTGGAAGGAGGGGGAAATGTGAACTTGACTACTTCCAAAAAGAATAATAAGAGTTGGGATAATCACAAAGGGAAGATTCATGCTAAGCCAGACATAAAGAAGGAGTCGAAGTGTTTCTTTTATAAAAAGAAAAGACACGTGAAAAAAGACTACTTAAAATTTAAGAATTTGCTTGATAAGAAAGGTACTCCATTTGTTTTCCTCTGTTATGAATCAAATATGGTCAGTGTTAATCATAACACATGGTGGACTGATTATGGTTCTACAATCCATGTTTCTAATACTTTGCATGGTATGGAAAACCTAAGGAGGCCAGTGGGAAGTGAGCAATACATCTACTTAGCGAGTAAGATGAGTTCACATGTGGGCCATTAGGACGTGCAACTTAGTTTTAAGTAGTGGTTTTGTTTTGCGTTTGGAAAAGACATTTTATATTCCCGGTTTTTCTAAACATTGGATTTTTGTTTCAAGACTTATACTTTTGGATTTTCTTTTAATTTTTCAAATTTCGGTTTTACCTTAATGAATAAATCTAAAGTTGTTGGTTTTGGTGTGATGGTCTTTATTCCATTATTTTGCAAAACAATATCACTTATAATTCTATACACGTTACTGTCAGGTTAAAACAATGTGTTGTAAATGAGGAATCCTCTATGTTGTGGCATTGAAGATCAGGACATATCTCCATTGAGAGAATTAAGAAGTTAGTAAATGAAGGAGTACTTACTACTTTGGATTTTATTGATTTTGAGACTTGCGTGGATTGCATAAAGGGTAAGCAAACTAACAAGTCTAAAACTAGTGCCAAGAGGAGTTCGAACCTATTGGAAATTATTCATACAAATATATGTTATCCAGAGATGAAAGCAAGTAGTTCGAGGTGCGGTAGAGGACAACTCGAACTATCCTGTTTTGGTGAATAGGTTCTGTATGGTAAGGTACAGGAGGACGACACATGAGTTGTAATTAATCAGTATTGATACGTTTTGGGTGTTCATCACATTGATTGCATTGATTTGATATATGTTGGATATTGTTTGTACTCTCTAGTTGAATGTTTTTATTTGATAGCTCATCCTTACTTTTTGTTATGTATTGCATTAATCGTATAACTCGCGTTGTTATACAAGAGCAGATGTTATTAGAAATGCTTCAGTTAAGAAATAGAGCAGTGAAATGCTCAGGAGAGTTTGAGAGTTCTTAGTGTTTTACGTTTAAAGATTTCTTTTTAATTATAATAAATTATAGAAGTTTTGTATAATTAAACTACAACTAAAACATTTTTGTTTAAAATATATTTGAGTTATACTTTTAATAATTTAATTATCATGACAATTTAATTATGCACGTTAAGATTATACACAGATAGAAAATTTATCTCATTTTTTCAGGTTTGTCAAACAATATTATTTTGTTGTTCCTTTTAAGTTACTAAATTCTTTGGGAGATTGTTATTTGATGTTATATTAAAACCTAATTAATAATATATCCGTCATTGACATTGAGAGATTTTTCTTAAATTGCAACGTGAAATTATTAGAGGTAACAGAATAAATAATATGTAAAATATTATTTATTAATTTAATTTTTTTAACTTATTTATCTTTATTTCCTTTATAAATCTTCTACTTACTCATCATTTTATTACCATTATATTATTTTCTATTCTTTTAGCTTAAAACCTTAAATAGTTTTTCAAAATCCGACTTTTGTTTTAAGAAATTATATCTTAGGTTTAATAGCACTAATGGTCCCTAATTTCGATAGGTTTGTTCGAAATGGTCATAATTTTTTTTTCTGTTTAATGTTGTCCTAAAGAATGTAATTTATGTTCAATTTAGTCCTTTTTGCATACGACATTTAAATTGTTAACGGTGCACTGTCCAACTGTGCAATAAGTGAATGCCATGTCATTTAACTGCTGAGCCTTGACTGAAACATGATGCAACCAATGAGGGACTGCCACATGGCAACCCCTTCCCCACCCAAAAAATTAGGGTTTCTGAATGCAAGGGGGAAAGGCTTCCTTACGCATGCGCCGCCAAAGGAAAACTGAAGCTTGTGATGGTCCAACTGACCATAGTGGGTGTTAGTCCCAAAACTTGTTAGCTGTTGCTAGGACTCGGGTTCAATCCCCAAATCCCCGGCAACGGCGCCAAAAACTTGTTGACCCAAAAACTTGTTGGGCTCGATTTTGGCAAGTGTACCGAATCGTTCAAGTAATAAACCGGTAAGACCGAGTATCGTTTTCCCAAGAGACTCGTAATACTAGAGAATTGTGCGATTAACAACTCATATAGACTCAAGAGCATAACATCAATTTACAGAACAAGTGCAGAAACATAAATTGACAAGTAATTACAAGTTATAAGTTAGAAAGGAGTTGATTTTGCTACTAAAATGATGCTTAAAATATGGTAAAATTTAGCATTATCAGTGGGTCTGTTGGAGTTTTGCAGAAACGAGAGCAAACTCCTTTCTCGCGGCGCGGTGAGGGTTGCAGTGGCGGCGCCTCCGCGAAGGTTCAATCTTCGACGTAGTCGCGATGCGAGAAGCCCACCGTTCTCAAGCGGTTTCGCGACAATAGGACTCGTGATTGAGGGTTTCGATTTAGGGGTTTTTGTTGTTATCTGGTTTTTGTAAATTGAAATATATGATTTTCGTTTCAAAATTGATTTGGGGAATTCTTGGTTCTTCTTTGTTTTGCGAGTGGTTAGGGATTCTGTTCTTCCCTACTGGGTTTTGCGAAGTGGGTGATGAAGGTTCAGATTGAGAATGTTAGGATTTCTGAACTTGAAATTTTCTTTTGGAGTATGTATCTGATTTGTTCTTTGGAAGGATGTTGGTTCTGGTGATCACGATTAGGGGGTTGTCCTTTCTTGATCTTTTTCCATGAATTTGTTTTTTCGTTTTGGGTTCATTTGATTCGCGATAATGGGTTCCGTGGTGGTTGTTGTTGGATGCATGGGTGACGCCAATGAAGGTGCTGGTAGGTAGCCATGAGTGGTGTTTTTGGGTGGTTGCTGGACGAAGAAGATGATGGAGGTGCGAAGATGGTGGCTGGCCGTGACCGTGGCGGCGGCGGTTAGGGTTAGGTGGTGCCTAGGGTTTCTGTGTAGGGGAAATTAGGGTTTTTGGAGGTAGGAGATGATGATGACGTGTCAAGGTTGATGTGTCATTGGTTGCACAGCTGGAGAGTGTGCCGTTAACTATTTAAACGCGATGTAAAAAGAACTAAATTGAACATAAATTACATTCTTTAGAACAATATTAAACAGAAAAAAAAAACTAAGATTATTTCGAACCTCACGAAAATAGGGACCATCAATACTATTAAGCCTATATTTTAAAACACGAATTGTACACAACAAGTTTAAAATTGACCATTTTTAAAAATTTATGGATGAATTTACTCATGTACCTTAAATTTTTCAATAATAAGAGACTAAAATAAAATTAATAATTTAAATGAGACCAAAATTGTATTTTAGCTTAAATTATAACTTTAAAGTACAATTTATATATTAAAGATATTTTTATAAGATTAATTGCGATATATTTTATATGTTCAAATTATTGATTATTTGAGGTACAGTGTGTTTGTTTCTCACAGAATCACCAGTTCAAATTACAGAATTGGAGGGAAACCAACCCATTCCCGTTTCTCCCAAATCTCTGCGTCTCTGATTCCGATTTTCCCACTTCCGAATCAAACCCTAACACCGGTCCGCAAACTCCATGGCGGAAACCCTAAGCCCCAACCCATTGGTGGGTCAGAAGCAGAGGTTCCGCATTCAGTCCCCCACCAGCACCTTCTTCTTGGGCTCCAACAACGACCAGCTCGAGCGGGCCGAGGCCCGCGCGGCCCGCGCAGCCGCCATCCGCCGCAAGAGCCTCGGCTTCAGCCAACCTCTTCTGGCCAACTCGGATCCCTGCCTCAACAAACAGCAAATCCTCGATTTGTTCCAAAACTGCATCAAACTCGCCAGCGAGAACGTAAAATCTAAAGCAAATATTTTTAATTAAAGACTATTCTGTTTTTGTTTTTTGTTTTTACCCTTTTTGTGTTTGCAGAAAATTAATCAGAAAAATACATGGGAGTTGAACCTGATCGATCACCTTACTGATATCATCAAGGCCGAACAAGAAGATGACTCGGAGACTAATTTTCAAAAAGTATGTTCTCATTAATATGCAGTTTGATAATTTATGAATTTTTTTTTTGTTTTATGGAGTTTACTCGCATAGTCAGATGTCACGTGTGATATATTTAAATTTAAACTTGAATTTTATACAAATTCTGCCGTCAAAGTTTTTAAAAATGGATAGCCACTTCAATTTCGTCCCCAACGTCGTGGTTTATGAGGCTTTTGCGACCATATCTGCAAATTCCCGCAGCATCAAGGATTGTGACTTAATTGTAACAGCGTCCACAATTTAAAGCCCTGTTTATCGCCAAGTAATTTAGAATATTTGCTTGCTTCTTTGTTTTTGCATAGCACAAATTAGCTTACGAGAGTGAAGAACTACTTTCAATCTCACAGCAATGACACTTGAAGCAAAGTTATGTTTATGTAGAATGCAGATGTTCATTGGAATTTTGTTTGGGCAGGCAAGCTGCACTCTTGAGGCTGGAGTCAAAATTTATTCATTAAGAGTAGATTCAGTGCATTCTGAGGCATATAAAGTTCTTGGTGGGATGAATCGAGCAGGCCAAGAAGCTGAGCAAGGTTACAATTTAGTCTTATCATTTTCTTGTTTTTTGAAAAATGAAAACTGCGTTTGTAGTGAGCTCCCGAGGTGATTTATTTGTCGTAGGAGTCAAGTGGGATTGTTTTGATTCCTTATCGAATTACTAGTGCTCTAATTCTAAAGAATGCTTGGTAACTAGCTAATGATTAATGAATGTCTGCATGATTACAAATTCAGAGTGTAGTACATTTACTTTTGATTTTTGTAATATTTGGCTCTTAATTAGTTCTAATGCTAAGCCATGATGCCATCATGTCAGTCAGACACTAGCCTGGATGGTGTTAATATCGAAAGTGGAGGAGAAGAAAGCAGGAAAGAAACAAGCAAAAAGGTCTGTGATCTATGGATCTCTGGCCTTGACTGGTTAAACACGTTGCTTTGTTTTAATAGTTGTTTTTTTATGCAGTTGTCACCTTTGTCAACATTGGAATCATCTTTCGAAGCACTTAATGTAAAGAAGTTTGATGGTGATTTCAAATCCTAATCTCTTTCTGTTACTGTTTGACAATGTATGGAGTCCAAGTTGTGCTGATAATGGGTATGCCGTTGTGTGTTTTTTCAGCTGCATTTGTCGTGGATCCTCTCTATCGCCAGACAACAGCAAAATTTGATGAAGGTGGAGCCAAGGGTCTTTTAATGAATAATCTTGGTGTATACGGTGGATGTAGGGTGCTCTTTGATTCACTAGAAGTGCCTGCGAAGTGTATGGCAAAACAAAATCAATCTGATATTTCAGATACTATTGATCTTTCTTTTGTCAAAGGTGTGTTGCTTTTTACAAAATATGGTGAAACTGTCGTTAGTTACATCTGAAAAAGATCGCATTCAGAGCGGACTTACTTTGTTCTGTAGATTGTATCGAGCAGATGGTGTTGGACATGCGTGTGAAGGATGAAATTTCTCCAACTCTGACGACTATAGTAAACTTATTTGATGAGAGTAACAGAAGGCCCACTGATGTTCAACATCACGACAATAATTTAGCTGAAGATCTTGACACTTCTTTTAATAATGAAAGTGGTTTTGACAGAGAAGAATATGAGAACAGCAATGCCTGGAGTGACGATCACGATGACCATACGGTTGTTGCCGATGTAGGCTATAATGATGATGCAGATCCAAGTTTTCCCAATTACCCTCAGGTTTTTTTTAGTTTTCAACTATAGAAACATTTAATACTTGAATAATGTACTTGTATTAATATCATTCCAAATCTTGTACTTGCAGGACAGCGATGGGCCATTTCCCTCCCCAGACGCTGATATGGATGACAGATTTGACAGTGTTGACGGATATTTGTTTTTGAGTCTGGGTTTTAATTCAAAGCAAAACGCATGGGCAGGTCCAGATCATTGGAAGTATCGAAAATCCAAAGGTGCGGTTTGGATACCAGATAAAAATTTGAATACTTTCATATTTTTTAGAAATCACTATGGTAATTAGTTAAGAGTCTTTGTTGTAGCCTCAGAGGTTCATCCTACTTCCGAAGATGGGTCGACCCTAATAAGTAGGCAGCCAAAGAGTAAGAGACAGGCAGAAGTTGAATTAAATTTCACAAATTCTCTTGAGAAGGAAATGCTAGATATATTTTCTTCTCCCAAGAATCCCAAATCGTTACTACTCCCCGAAAGCAAATTGCCTTGCAATACAAAACTTCCCGAGGACTGCCACTATCAGCCAGAGGATCTTGTCAAGCTGTTCCTTCTGTCTAATGTGAAGGTAGTTTCTTTTAGTTATGAGGTTTTTTTAAGTGTTATACTGATGAATGTGAAGGCATGGGGTGATGCTTATTTTATATCACTGATGGTTTTCTATGCTTTCTTTATTAGTGTCTCGGGAGGAGGGCAAACAGGTTCCCAGGTAAAATTTGCAGTTGTAAATTTGTGATTTCAATATATATGTATATATGTGTGTGTTTGAAGTATGAATTAATTTTTAAATTCTATAATAATTTATTAAAATCTTCTGTTTCACTCGACTGTCAAAGTTGATAAAATTATAATATTTTTAAAAAGTAGTTAGAGCATAATTTGATCATATTTCAGGAGATAAATGTCATTTAATTACATCAACATCATATTTGGTATACTGTGATCATATCTCTTTCTATATATGTAAAATGTATATCAACAAATATTAAAAACGATACATGTAGCACATTTTCATCTGTTGCTAAGTTGTGTTTTAACATCCGGAGTTTTTCTGTAGACGGAGCTAGAGAACAATCCAATGAATATGAATCATTCCATACTTGGGACAATGGAAGTGTTGGTGGGGATGACTTTGGTGACTACGGAGGTGATCTTCATAGTGATGTGGAGGACTCCAACACTCTTATTAGTCAGCCTCGCCAGGTGGCTTTTAGTGAACAATTTGCACACTTACTCTTGACATAATTTTCTTACATTTAGTGCAGAAAGGAGAACAGTTACAAATAGTCCTTATCATTAATTTTCAGTCGAAAATATTGCAGTTAGAACTCATGTATATGCATATTTTCAAATGACAGGTCAATAAAATTGAAGTCCAGTATGACAAGACTTCCAAACAAGTTGATGTTCATGCACTAAAAATTACTATTTGGGACCATGTTCAAGAATCTGTTAAACTTCCTTCACAGGTATGTCAAGATTCCACCATTTCGTTGAAACTGCGGAGTACAAAATATTAGTTGTCTAGTTATAAATTTTTAAATTAATCTTTCGCTTTTGGGTTTCCTCAAGACAAACTAAATGCTTGTTACTGTAAGACTTCTTCACGACATTTTCTGTTTTCTTTAGGATTCTGTTCTATTGCTAACGTTGTATATATTTTTCTTAGCTTTATGTTAAAAGTAAATCAACAATTTAATATTTTCGCTCTTTGCTGTTGAATTATAAATACTAATTTTTACATTGATTTTGTTTTTTGACTCTTTATACTAAAGGGTCAAAAAGATACCCTATCTTTCAGGAGTATATTGGCCAACTTTCCTAGCGAATGCAATGCTGCCGCAACCGTTAGTGACATATCTCCTCACTTGTGCTTCATATGTCTATTGCATTTGGCAAACGAGAAAGGATTGAGCATTCAAAACTGCTCCAACTTAGATGATCTTACCATATTCCTTCCACACGTTGCTGACTCTATAAGGGGCACAGTTTAGATTCTCCTTCACTCAATTATTCGCTCAGGAATCAAAAAATGTTTTGGTATGTGCACTTTACTATTTGCTTTAGGTACTGTTCTTGTCAAAGTAAGATTAATGGATGCTAATTTCGTTGGTTTTTCTTTCTAGTTCCGATATTAGCGCATTTTTGAGGAATGCTTCTTTTACCTTCGAAAAATTCCTGGAAAACCTTTTGACTACACTTTCCTTACTCGATTAATCTAAAAAACAATTCGAGGTATTTCGCCTTTTTTTTTAAATTTTTATGACAAACATCTGCTTATGAACTTTCTCAAGCATTTTTTTAGAATGGTAGTTAATATTTGAGGATTGCAGAAAACAAATTTGGCTCCTAAAACCTTGATAAGAAAAAAAAACTTGAAATCAAATTGGTCATGAGGTTGGAGTTCAATGTCCTTTACGTATGACTCTAGTTAAATTTGGCCTTCATTCATTCAGACGTGACATGCATTTCTGTTGTAATTTTCAGATGGGGACTTTGTTAACGGTGTGAAACATGTCCAAGAAAGCATAGAAGTGAGTAACAGGTTGTTGAGTCTGGTTGGAGGTTATGGAGGTTTAACACTCGTTAAGAAGATTTCAGATCTTTCATGATATCTTTGTCTTTGCCTAGATGAAAGTATTCAAGGCTCTTATTTTATGTCAACTCCAGCCCGTTTCATGTGTGACTAATGCTAGCGTTGTATAAATAAAGTCAAAGATTGGTTGATGACTTGCTGATTATTGAATTACACTTCCCTCTCCCCTCATTTTCTATTAATTATCAAACTGAAATAAATACATTTATGGGTAATTAATGTAAAATCGTTTTTTAGCAATTTTAAATGCTCGTGTTTATTGTTAACTCTATATCTTCAAATAAAAACCAATAATATCAATGTAAAAAATAAATTTTAATTAAGTTTAATATTCATTGTACATTTATGTATTTTTCAAAAGACTTTTATTAATTTAAGCACTCACAAATTAGGTATTTTATTACTTTAAGTGCTCATATATTTCATATTTTTTAATTAATTTACATATCTCTATTTTTTCTATTAGTTAAGTGATGTTAGTGTTATGTTCTTTGTAATTTTGTTTAATTGACTTAATAAGTGATATTTTGTAACTAGTATAAAATGATATTGGGATTAATATAAAATGATACAAGACAAATAAATTAGATGACAAGGTAAAAATATCAATCATATCATTTTGATGATAGAAAAATTACACATTTGAAATTCATTAAAAAAATAAAAGAAATTGAATACTTACAAATCTTTTTCAATAAAGAATCAATTAATATCTAAATGTAGAATAAACTTAGAATTTTATTAGATAAAAGTTAATGAAATATTAATTGTCTAATTTATTGAAATGAAGAGTTTGTTGATTTTTATTTCAACATAACGTGATAATTGATCAATATCGGTTTAGTAAATCTTCAGTCAATCAATGAGCTTTCTAAAAACTTTTGAAAATAAGTAATAACTTGGAAGAGTTACAACTTAATATTTCTTTTCAAGTTTAATACAGTAAGCTCTTATTTCCAATATTCTCTTTATATTGAATTCATAGGTAAATAAATATTTATGTAATTCAATTACCGATTTATGTTACACGGCGTTATTTATTAGAATAAGATAAAGATCAATTTGATTAATTATTTGTCAAATACACCGTGTTTCCACAATCATTTCACTAGTTTATATTTCATACAGTTTTAATGACACTGCACATGTTTTGCATCTGCGATTATAACACATTTTAAATTTGGTCTACATTATATTTAAATTTTATTTTTTAAAAATTTCAAAAGGTATAACTGTAAAAATAGTAAGGGTAAATGAGACATATGATATAGTTGAGTTTTTCACTTTACATTTGTATACTCAGTTATGATATATTTCTAGAGAAAATGTATGCTTTAGAGCAGGATTGTATTTTCCCTTTTTTCTACAAATCCATAATATGTTATGATTAATCTAGAACATGCAATTTTTTTTTTGAACAAAATCGAGTTCCTAAATAATATTATGACGTACACTTATATTATTAATCTAACGAGACCATGTATTGGTTAAAAACATGTTTAAATACCCTTCTTTTACAAACTTCTTTAGATGAAATTTTTAGAGAGAAATACGAAAAGAAAATCAAACTTAATTTGTGCATAATTTGCTTTGTAACCTTAGTTTCTTATTCATATTGTTTTATTTTTCTCAAAGTTATTGTAGAAAAGTTTATCTGTGTGGACTATGGGCACCATCCTTATACTACAAAAAGTATGTATGGAAAGTCATTTTGAACATTATTCTATACTCACTTTGGTACAAAATTATTGTACCAAGAACAAAAAAAATGATTCTTTGGTAAATTAAGGACCAAGAACTGAATAACCATACTTCAAAATGACTGAGCAAAATTATTCTACTTGATGGTGCTTTTATCATTGTGAATGAAGCCTAAAATCGAGCAAATAATTTTTTATGCAGAAAGAAGTTTATCACAACATTTAAGAATTTCTTGCTTTAAAAGGTGATACACGTAGGTTGAATATCCAAAAATGAATGATAGAAATACAACATTTGTATGTTACACTTGATCTTTCACAAACACAAGTGAGAGACAGGATTACTTGCTTTTTCTATTATCAGTATTGAAAACTATTATGAAAGCATGTACTGTATCTAAGAACTCTGCACTTTTCCTTGAGAGCGTGCATGAGATTTGGCAAGCCCTTCTTTCCAACCTTTCTGACGTGCTCTAAGTTCCCACAATGCAGTTAGCTTCTTCTGCTCCACTAATGCCAACTCAGACTTCTCCCTAGCCTCTTCGCAAGTTTCCATCCCTGAATTGCACTTGTCAGCTTCCTTCTGATACTGTGATGCAAACTTCTTTGCCTCAAGCAGTGCCATGTCAGCATGTTGCTGATTTTCCATGGCTTGGTTCTCCCGCAGCTTCAGTTCCTCTGTCAATAGCTCTGCAAAGTTTTTCTCAGTGTCTCCACTCACTTCTGGATCAGACTTTGCACAATCTGAATAACAGTTCCAATCAAGAAAAGGAAAAGCAGCTGTTAATGTTACTTGAAATCACAAAATAAAAATAAAAATGAATATAGCATGTTTTGTGACAATGCTGCTGCTGCTGCTGGATGACAACTTCTGCCATTGAGTTTTCAAGTTGTTTTCTAGTAGAGGCTTATCCAGTACAAGATTAAAATTTGTTGTTAAAGTGGGCAATGAATCATAAAGCAACATGTAACCTAAGGAAAAGTTTAGTACAATAAGGATTTTGGCGTTATTATTTAGTTTGCTATCCACAATCATGTAAGTCGCCTGAAAGCAGTTGACATGAATACAAAGGTAACAAAACAAAAAGCTACAGTGGTCATACTTCAAGAAAAATGGATGTTTTAAACATGAAAGTAGGCCAATAATTAACATTTTTCCTTTTCCTTTTCACAATCAAAGGAAAAACATGCGAGTGATGCATGAAATTTATGATCCTAAATTATGAGAACTAATAATAGCTATCTTACTACTTAAGTTACTTAACATTGTAACTTCAACTCCAACAGTTCTACAGTCATATAGGTGTTAGATAGAAAAAATGTATATCAAGATGAAGATGGATTATTATATAATTCGCGGTAGTTCATCCAGGAGACGAAACCAACCTCCAAAGGAAGTGTTGCTCAGGCCTGCAGAATCACAGAAAGAAACTGAATAAGTACTGCTCAATTTGCAATTAGATGAAGAGAAGTGAGCACTATATGAATCACGATGACACTCAATTAGAGCTATAATAGTTGTAACAGTACGAAAAAATGAAATTACAATCAATATGATTGTGGATTTATCAGTTCATTAGTGATAACCGAAGGAAACAATAGCAACCCAAGGTTACGGTACTTAGTTTCATATTTGTTGTAAGTAGTTTCATAAATTTGACAGTGAAAGTGCAGATCAACATGCACGCAGTTTTTAACTTGCAATTGACAATCACTTTCTTTATAACTTATTCTTAATATCAAATTTAAAACAATGGGAAAGTGTAATGAGGAAGGGGGAGAGCTAGATCAAGTTTCTTAGGCACTAACATCCACTTGAAAGTTCAAGAGCAAATTATTCTCAGCAATTCATCAAAACCGCACCGTTTTCGTTGCTCTAACAACAGTTATAGTAAGTCCCATCAAAAGCGATTCATGTAAAGGTTTGAAACCTGTAACTTTTCACTGGTCTACTGAAGTCTCAAAGCAAAAACCAAAAACCCTAGCACAATAAAGTTAAAGAAACAAACCCATCTGCACCATCGTTTGACAAGTTTTATCAACACTGTCGTCTCATCAAATCACTATTCCCGGAAAACAGAACCAGAAGTTTAAGAATTATTTGCTCAAATCAGTTGAAGCACTCATGATTCAACTTCAACGATTGAGCTAACACCCACCTTACACAAGTATAACAAAACTAAAAATAAAAATACCAACAGTACCCAGATCTCAAAAAACTCGCCCAAAGTCCGCCCAATTAAGAAAAGATGATTTTTTTAGCAAGATCACGAAACGGGTAATTGAGTAATTAAGGAAATCAGATCTGAAACAGAACAGAGAAAGACCTTGAGGAATGGAAAGAATAGGTTGAGAAGAGCAATCACAGACGCAGGGGGCACAAGCAGAAGGAGAAGAGTGGCTGACTGCAGCCAAACCTTCAACGAAATGCCAGTAGAGAGGGGGACCCACTATGTATCCTGCTATGCAGAGAGCCACCACCACCAAACTCACTCTCAGCAACACAGCCTTTGATTGGTTCATAGCCATCTTTCTCTCTCTGTGCTTTGGCACACACAAACACAAATGAAGACAGAAATATAAGAAATCTAGTGAGAGAAAAGGAGCGAATGATGGTGTCTTTTGGGGCCGTCGGCAATGTCGAAAGTGGAAACTTTGAGAAATTGTTCACACTGCTTCCTCTTCTGTCTTCCCTTTTCTTTCTCCATTTTTAATGTTTTTTTTTCTTTCATTCTTTCTTCGCAGATTTCATTTTGCTGACTGTCAATTAAAATTGGTTTTATGGTTATTTTAGAAATAAATTGAAAATTAAGTTTGATTGATTTAAATATGTTAAATTAAATTAGTCTCATTTTATAGAAAAAAAATAGTCATTATTTAAAAAAAAATTGTGCAATGGTATATATAATTGTATTTATCTAACTTTATACACATTAAGAATATAGCGTAAAATTAAAGATTTTTTTTTAAAATTTATTGTCATTTTCTTCTTTCAAGGCAATGGTTACTATTTTATTCTAATATTATTGGTTTAATCCTTTCGGACATCCCTATTTGTGTAGGGTTGTCTCAAATAGGTCATCGTATTTATTTTTATCTCAATTAGGTTCCTATTTTTGTAAAATTGAGTCAATTGGAACCTTGCCGTTAATTTCAATAGATGGCGTTAAATTTATTGAGTCGTGGCACGCTGACGAAGCAAATTTTAATGACGTGGATCAAATTCATTTGCACGTGGACCTACAGCACCGTCGAGTACTCTCCTTCTCTCCCCTCCTCCTCTCCCCCTCCCCCCGCCTTCGTCTTTCTCATCGATCTTTCCTCCCCCGACGACCAACTGCTCTCCCTCAAGAAGGACCTCCTCCTCCTCCTCCACCACCACTTCCCCGATCACGCCCTCGTCGCTCTCCTCACCTTCGATTCCATGGTCTATCTCCACCATCTCGCCTCTTCCCCATGTTCCTCCCTCCACCTCTTTCACGGCAGCCGCTATCTCTCCTCCAATCAGGTATTTCACTCTACTACACTTATTATTCTTACTTCTTCTGATTCAATCCCCGCTTTCTTTTACACTCAATCCACTTCATTCGATCATCAACTGACTTTATTCAATTTTCCTTAATCTCTCCCTCAGATCCGCCAGTTCCTCAACATCGGCCGCCCCCACCCGCTGCATCACGGACACACCCCAAAACAGGATTTTCTGTTGCCATTTTCCGAATGTGAATTCTCCATCACTTCTGCAATTGAAGATGTAAGTAATCAGAGAAAACGAGGAAGAGAGAACTAGAAAGAAAAGACTGAAAAGAATTGTATTATTGAAAATTACAGAAAATACAACAAAGCAAATGTATTTATACTGAAAAAAAAGAAACAACTACTAAAAATGAATCGCAGACCAAGCGACTTCCTAGACCGATCGTCCTAGAGAGGAGACGATCGGTAGTGAGAAGACAATTGAATCTAACGAGCGGTAAGACCGATCGTCCAAGAGTAGATGTCGAGCGGTACGAGCGACAGAGCAGATGACGAGCGTACCTGTCGAGCGGTACGAGCGGCAACAATAAGATCTCAATCATCCGAGCGTTAAGGACGAGCGGCAACAATAAGATCTCTGTCAGAAGACATCCATTCCACATTCTACTCCACCTCTGCCACTCGCCCTCCAAGGTGCACCGGCACTGCCATTTCCGTCGCCCTCGGACTTCTAGAGTCTTGCCTTGTCACCACAGGCTCCAGGATCATGCTCTTCACCTCCGGACCTGCCACTATCGGACCTGGAATCGTTGTTGATTCTGATCTCCGCCAACCCATCAGAACCCACCATCACATCTTCAACAACCAAGTCAGACACCACGCCAACTCGTGCTCTTTCTATAACCAACTCTCCAAGAGGCTATCTGATGCGTCTGTTATTCTTGATCTCTTTGCCTGTTCGCTCGACCAAGTTGGGGCCGCCGAGCTTCGACAACCTGTTGAGCAGTCTGGTGGATTCATGATTCTCTCCGAATCTTTCGAATCCGATCAGTTCAAGAAATGTCTCGGGCATATGTTCAAGTCTCCCATGGAATCGAAGGTGAGGAGAGCGACGAGGGCGTGATCGGGGAAGTGGTGGTGGAGAAGGAGGAGGAATCCCTAAATTGAAAAAATCAGAACAGATGAATCAGATAAACCAATATAAACTTATATCTAAAATGGCGAATGCATTGTAGCAGTAGCAATTCTCTTATGCTGAGAAGGTATATAGAGATCGTAAGGTGCCCAGAGAAAGTCCACTGAGCAAGGCTTCTTAGCATCAAGCCTTGTCCATGGCTTCCCTTTCCCACTCCAATGCAGCAAACTGATAGAACCAGGATGCAAAGTTCTGCAACTGTTTCTAACATTATCCCCTCCAAGACCATGTTGGTTCCATCTATGATCAATAGCCTCAACATCACCACCAAAAACTAACAAAAAAGGAGGGAGTGACCCTAACTTGTAGATCCTTCTCTCTTTTTGAATCTCCACCCACCTGCGTCAACAACCTCCAACACGAACCTCGCTCTCGTCAACTAATTTGGGGATTTCTTCACCATTAAGCCAGGTCAATGCCACGTCAGTAACATTTCGTCATCTCAGCATCCCACTCATCAATTTTTTTAACGCCGTCCAGCCAACTTAACGGGAAGGACTCAATTGATCTCAATTTTCAAAATTAAGGACCATTTTGATACACTTTAGAAAATGAGGACCTATCTGAGACATTCCTACACAAATAGGGATGTCGAAAAGGATTAAACCAATATTATTCTAAGTAAATATATAGATTTTTTCATGTTAGTGACAAGTTAGGTGTGAGAAAATATTGTTAAAAAGTTATTTATGCATTTTAAGTTTTAAACCAATTAAATGAGAAAAAAAAAATCCTAAGTATCTTATATGTATTTATAAAATCATATATGATTAGTTTGCTAATAGAAAATGTAATAATTGTCTATTTAAGTGACGAACCATTACACTTACTAGCAGTGTATTTATAAACCAAATTAGAAACGTAATATATGAATTCAAATTATTATTAATCTTTGTTTCTTGCGGTAAACATTAATAATGACTTTCACTATTTTATTTAGTTTTTGGACTCATTTTATTTTTTTACTCATATCATTTGAAGAATTTTTTTACACAATTTTATACACTATCTTTCTAAATTGTTCAAATTATTCAATATCTAATATCTAATAAATTCATTCTTATGTTTAACATATTTTATATCTCATCCCAATCTCAATTGTTTATTTATTTTTTTAACTTTAGCAATTTTGTTGAAAGGATGTATTGTATTTTAGGAAATATAAACCTCAATCTCAGCATATTAAATTATTTTTAGGGCACTTAATTAATTTATGATTTTTTTAATATTTTTATTTGTCGTGAATTTTTTTTTATATAAGAATGAGTGTTTAATTGTATCTTTTTATTAATAATTTTGAAAAAATCAAAATAATAAACTTAAAATTTATATATTTGATTATTATCATTAATACAATAAAAAGAAAAAATTAGATTATTAACGTCATACTTCAAAATAGGTGAAGAAATTGAATTTTTAATATTTTCATCTTTACATGTATCTTCTCTTTTTATCATTTTTAAAATATATATATATATATATATATATATATATATATATATATATATATATATATATTCTTTTATTCTTCGTAATGATAGCTAAAAAATAAACTATCATAATATAAGTATTGATGGAGTAAAAGAAAAGTTTATGATAATCAAGTCACGTTTAAAAATAGATAATGAAAATACATATAATAGTTAATTTTTTTTATGTTCATAAAATATTATTATACAAAAGACTAATGAGATAAAAAAATACAAAACTAATATTTTAGTATTAATTTGGAGAAAAGAGAGTTAAATTCCTTTTGGTAATCTATTTCTTTCTAGTTTTTTTATCTTTTAAAATCTCTTGAGATTTTGTCTAGAGCTATTATTTTATCTTTGACCTTGAATTAACATTTAGATCTCAACATTTTTCATATTGATTTGTAAAAAGAATACTTTAAAAAATAGATCTTACAAGTCTGATACACGAGTGGATTTTTGAGTGAGACACTTAAAAAAATGATGTTTAAATACATTTTATTGTTATTTTGTTTTACTAACTTTTCTTGTAGGATCTAACAATATTGAGCAGTGCAACATGTTTCAGCAAAGACATTCTTCCTGGAATAGTTTAACCTATTGTACTCTTCACAAGGATTATTTGGTTGAGGATTTGAAAGTACCAAGAGAGTGACACAGAGATGTACCTTGTGAGAACCTAGAAAATAGAGTATTAGTGTTCGTAAGTGTACTAAAATAATGTGACTGAGTATTTTATTATAAAATAATTTTATAATATAAATAGAATTTTCTAAGCTCGTCTCATTATTCTAAGAACACTCTATCTCTCTAAAACCTTTTCTCTTCGCTCTCTCTCACTTCTCTCTAAGAGTTCTTGATTTCAAGTCATCTGTTCGACAATCATGAAGTGTCTAGACGATCCTGGCGTCAAGGGCTACAATTCCTACCGATCAATTTCTGGTTCTGAGTCGGTAAGTTGTTTCTCCTTTTCCCGTACGTCTTTAACCGTGGTCATGCAACGATTCTCTGTTTGCATGTGTTTGGTTACTTTCCTCTTCAATTCTAGCTCAAACTAGGTTCAAAGGTTGTTTTCCTATCACCAATCGGTGAATTGTAGGTTTCCATAGAGTTTCCTTGTAGCTCAAGCTTCGTTTGGGGTTTTTGTGAGTTGTTCAGTGTTTAACTGAGGTAAGGGAAGCTAGACTGTTTTGAATTGTTAAACTTAGTGTGTAATTAGTGATTGTGTAATTATTAAACTGTTTGCATTGAATTGATGTTTGGAATTGATAAAGAATATGTATGTTGATGAATTGATGTTTTAAAATTGGTAAGATCATCTATGTTGATTTCTCTTGGGTGAAAATGATGAGTAGAAGGATTTGAAATTATTTGAGAATGATGTTAGTCTGTTATTGAATATATTAGAGGTTATAAATCTGTGATGGGGTTATTTGCTTGAGAGTTAAGGCATATTCTAGTAGTTTTAGGGTTGCTTTGGAGGAAGTGAGGTAGTGATTTTGAGCAATTGAGGTTTAGAGTGCAATTGGGCTGTTGGGGCAGTTTTAGTAAGCTTATTGTCACTTGTTTGAGCCATTAAGTCAGTCAAAGTTGTGCCAAAAGTGGTAGAATTAGATTTGGGTCCCTAGATTTATGAATTTGAAGTTATATAGTAGGAAATCGTTCAAAAACACTTTAGATTAATAGTAGGAAGATTTAGAATAATTTAGTCAAGTCTAATTAAGTATATAACACAAATTAGGATGATTAGAAGTTGGGAAAAATAGTTAGAATTGATAATTGGTGTTTGAGTTGCATAATTCAGCAGAAAATTTTTGGTGCTGCAGATTATGGAGACTCGCTGAGCGAATCCATTCGCTCAGCGAGTCACCCTGGTGAGATGCTCTCTGCCAGGGCATTAACACAACGAATAGATGCGCTGTGCGAATGGTTTGAGAGGTTGCTCTCTGTTAGTTGATCCGCACAACGAATAGGTGCGCTCTGCGAGTGTTTGGAGAGTTCGAGCCACTGTTTGGGGCTCTCACATCGCGATTTGGGGCGCTATGCGAGGGGTTAGGGTCTGATACTGTGTAGCAGAATTTTCAGTTTAGCTGAGCGCACAGACTTGGTGCACTGAGCGAGAGGTGAGTGAGCAGAACCCACTGTTTCTGTTTTTGCACAACGAGTTTGGTGCGCTGAGCGACTAGTCCAGAACCTATTTTTATCCTTTTTATCCTTGTTTTCTAATAACCTTGAGTTATGTTTTGATTATTAGAATGGTGTATAAGTATTCATGAGATTATATGATCATTGATAGTATGCAATGTGGTATGGAAATAAATATATGAATATGATTATGGATGCGATGTGGTGATGATGTTTGAAATAATGTGTGAGGTGTGAATTTCAAGTATCATGTGAAAAAGGAATTCCAAGGAGGAATATCCTAAGTTGGTTGTGTTGTTCTATGTATTGAGGTAGGGGCTCCTGGATTGGGGAATGATCCTGACACTTTCAATAACCCCATCTCATGTAGACATGGGTGATTATGTCGTGGAAAGTAGCAGGAGGTCCTAGTCTATGGTCACTGGTTAGTGCCATAGATGTTTGACGGATTAACCTTGGTGTATGGTATTGTTGGTGGTGGTTGAGGATGTGGATTATGGTTGTTATTATTTCTGATCAAGGTTGCTCCACCATACACGGGTGCAGGTTCCCCATGAGTTCGATGTCAATACATCTGTCCGGACAATAATGAAGGTTTTAAGTGGTTTTGAACTAATCGCAGTGTTGTATGATTTATAACATGCTTGTGTAATATTCTTATTTTAATTGTTATGTAAAATCTTTTGATACTCTAGCTTACCCTTGCTTCCGTGTTTATTTGTCTGTGTATTGTTTTCTCTTTTGCAATGATCACCTTAATGGTGTGAGCTTAGGGATACAATATTTTCAGTTGGCTCAACGAGAGGTTAGAAGTGAAGCTTGCAGTATAGGTTGTCTTTTGTTCTTCAGGTGAAGAATTTTTATTCTTCAAAAAGTTGTAGCTATTTTATATCATTATCAATGTAATGCTAATTTTTAGTAGTTATATATTACTAAAAATTTGGATGTTACATACCTAGTGTTTATGTGGCCTTGGTGAAAGCAAGTACTCTAATATGCACTAAATGTGATGTGAAGGCCATGGTCATCAATGTCCTAATTGGAATGCAATTCTCATGACTAATGAGGACCTTAAGAATTACATACTATATTTGAAAAAAGAGAGAAGAAAAGACATTGTAAAAATTAGATGTGTTGAAAAGAGAAAGACAAGAGCATAAGTTATAAAGAGCACGAGAGAATGAAGCAAAAAAAAGAGAGAAAGAGAAGAGAAATAAACGAGTGAGAAAATAAAGAAAATAAAGAAATAAAAGAGAAAAGAGAAAGAAAAGAGAGAAAGAGAAGAGAGTAAAGGAAGTAACAAAAAGAGAGGAGAATAAAAAGAGATAAAAAGAAAAGGAATGAAGAGAGCATCCTGATTTGTCATTGAAAGAAAGCACTAACTTCCTCTTTTTGTTTTGTTGCTTAGTGAAGATTTGTTTATAAAAAGCAATGACATCAACAATGGAATGAAGAAAGCATAACAGAAAATAAAGACACAAACTTGAAATTAAATGAACCTTTATTTGATACTTTGTTAGCTGGTTTGTCGATTATGTTGGATAATTAAAGCCATTATTTCAGTTTGGGCACAATCTTGGAAATATATGCACGAGTTAGCTTGCTTGTCCATCTCTAAGCAACCCATGGACAGTAAAATTCATTCCTGTAGTTTGGTTGTTTGTTTGGACATTATTCTTTTATTATTCTTTTGCATAACATCATTACTTTAACACTATTTAATGTTTTTTGTAGGTGGGTATTTGACCCTGGAGGCAGACCTTCAACTCTTTAATAATAAGAGATTTGTTTCTTTCCAAATTCAAATTTCATTTTAATAGAAATTCTATCTTGAATTATTTTAGATTTGATTTATGTTTGTGTTTGTTTGCAAAATCTTCTAGAATTCGTGCTCAAATTCTCTCCAAGAGAGGATAATGATAAACTAATAAGGTCTAAAGGAATAACAACTCAAGACAAGAGAATGAACTCTTATAAGAAAGGTTTAATCATTTCGGAGGTTCTTGTTTTTGCAGAATCGTTTCAAATAGGTCATCGTATTTTTTTTATCTCAATTAGGTTCCTGTTCATGTAAAATTGAGTCAATTGAAACCTTGCCGTCAATTTCAATAAACGGCGTTAAAAGGTCCATCACGTGGGCATGCTGACTATGAATTGTTTATACATGTGATACCTTTTTAAATGAAAGAAATTTGGAATTTGATTGAAACCATGGCAACCTCTTCTTACCGTTGTTAAATTGTAAAAAAGAAAAAAAATGATTTTTGTTTAAGAAATAAATAGCGAAAATAATGATACAAGAACGAGATTCAGCAGAGAAGAAACTCGTTCAAAGATGGTGTTTTTGGAACAACATGTCCGATTCCAACAGGGAAGCATTTCACTTACATTCTTCAAGTGAAAGATCAAATTGGAAGCTTTTATCATTTTCCATCTCTTGCGTTTCACAAAGTTGCCGGTGGTTTTGGAGACATCAGGATTCTGAGCAGACCAAGGATTCCAGTCCAGTTCTAACAATGTTGGGATGCGAACGATATCACGGCCGGGAGTGGAAGAATGACATCATCTTCAGGAAATAAATTTAACTTATTTAAATGTTAAAAATAAATAAATTCCACCAAATGCGAACTCAGTGTGCCACACGACAAATAATTACGTAGTCAATATGCCACGACACAACAAATTTAACGTTGTTTACTAAAATTGACGACAAAGTTATAATTGACTCAATTTTACACGAACAAGGACCTAATTGAGATAAAAAATACGAAGAACTATTTGAGACGATTATGAAAAAACAAAAACCTCCAAAATGATTAAACCTATAAGAAATCATCTATCTCATGAAAGGATAAGGATAAATTTAAGAAGTACCAAACTTTTTATAAAAACGAATCTTCAACTGGTATAAATTTAAGAACAAATTCTCTTTAAGAAGAATGACATGATAGATGATTTTCTCCTAATCTGATACATTATATGAAGCTTGGAATTCAAAGGACATAATGACTTATAGCACAATTATGGAATAGTTTTATGCAATTAAAAATATTTATAATTTTCTTTTAATTTTATCCGTCAGTGACGAGTCTGAGTCTGGTATTGAATTTTCAAGTTACTTTTAGATTCAATATATTTGAACTTTCTTTTAAGATTTCTTAAGTGGCTTAAACATTTTGCGTGTATATATAGGGATACCAAATACATTTGTAGATACCTTAAATGATTATATAAAAATTAATTTTTCATTAAAAAAGAATTATCTTAATTCTTGAATTAAAACTGTGATTCTTAAACAAATTAAAATACACTTAATTAATCTAAATGGTTAATTACTCTATAATAAAATAAAATATGTATAATAACATCTACTTTTTGATATTGTAAACATGACTAAATATAAGTTTTTTTGTTACAAATAATAATTAATGTTTTCTTAATAGATGTCTAAAACAACTATAATTTTGAAGGAGTAATACTACTCCAAAGTATAAAAGAATATCATTATATAAAAATTAATTTTTCACTGAAAAAGAATTATGTTAATTCTTGGATTAGAAGAGTAATTCGTTATAAACAAATTAGAATATACTTAATTAATCTAAATTGTTAATTACTCTATAATAAAATAAAATATGTATAATAACATCATACTTTTTTGATATTGTAAACATGACTATGAGCTTTTTTTTTTTGTTACAAATAATAATTAATGTTTTCATAATAGATGTCTAAAACAGCTATAATTTTGAAGGAGTAATAATACTACTCCAGAGTATAAAAGAATGCTGTGACGTAAAAAATATTACTACAGTATGTAAATATTTTATTTATTGATAACGTAGATTATATAATCTTAGATGTATAATAACTCATAAATTGCAACAAATGAATAGTATTTGGGATCCTTAACTTATATATATATATATATATATATATATATATATATATATATATATATATATATATATATATATATATATATATATATATATATATATATATATATTTATTTATTTATTTTATTTCAGCGGTTTAAACATCTTGTTTGGATCAATTAGCTTAAATTAAAAAAAAAACATAATAATATTATTTTTGTTGATTTATGTCGTCTATTTGTTTGCTTAAATTGAGAATGCATATGTTATTTTAAAGTTGTAAATACCAAAATGCATTTGAATAATATATTAATACTAATAAACAGCAACATACTCTTTTGTACTTTATATATGTTATTCAATGAAATTTGATTATCTTAAAATTTCTTTTCATCAAAGTTAACTAAACAAGGACTGATTGATCATATCAATCACCGAAATATTCTAATTTTAAATTTTGGTTTTATGATAGCTTTTTATATTGTATTTAGTTGAAAGTCAACAAGCATATGTAAGTAGCTAGTTTAGTATACATTTTTATATTTAAGTATAATTTTATTGATAGTGTGGAATGCATAAAACTTTGTTAAAATTTGTTGAATAACTATTTTGGTGCTAATTACAATTACATTACAATTCATATGGAATTAATTCGTTTATTGAACTTTAAAATATTATATAAAAGTGAATTTTCTATCTTGGTGTATGCTTAAATTCGTATGGAAATACTAATACATACCCACTTATTTTTTTTCGAAGATACAAGTAGTAGTAAATTATAATAACAAATATTTTAATAATATACCCAAGGTATAATTTACTATCTTGCTCCTTGAAAACATAATATATCCACGTCTATGATTAATAGTTATATGAATTGCTACATTATAAAAACATAAAAAATAACACATGGAATACCATGCATAATTATATTTATTTTTTAAAAGTTTTAGACATGAGCACATACTGAAATTCAAAACGGACAACATTATGTTATGAACAAAAGATATTCTCATATGTTTATTGTTTATCCATAGTTTCTAAACCTGATCAAGCAGCAACAGTTTTTCTAGAAAGGTGTACTAAGAGACACGTTAAGACAATTGATTTGTATATTGTAGACAAGGGAATCCTATATTTTCCTGTCTCAAATAATCCCCTTAGAAATGGCCAATAGCAAACAATCAAATAAACACTGCAAAAAATCTCACCAATTCCACACTCGTTCTTGCTAATTGGCACCACTGGTTGCATTCCTAATAACTTGATAGTTATTGCTGAGAAATGCAACAGCAAAATGGTAGTGCCTGGCAAGAAAACTAGGGATTCATCGAAGGTGTACCTGCCAGCATCCTTGTCATCTACAACATCAGTTGTTGGGGGTAAATCTTTCTTTGTTATGTCGAATACAGTTTCAGATATTCTTAAAATCTTAAGTAGGACGCTGAGAAAAGCACAGAAACCAGCATTCATGGGTGTTATTATTGACATCCTTTGATTATTCCACCATGCTTTTATTGATAACCCTGCTGCTAAATATTCTGATACAGTGTATACCTTGTAAATTACTATAACAGAAACTGGAATACATATGCCAAGGTCCTGAATTAAACACAATACAAAGTTATAACCTTCATATTATATATATCAAACATTAATATAAAGATATAGTATAAAGAAAATTATTGAATATTGATAAATTTTAGTGATAAAAAGTAATTAGTAATTATAATGATCAATTTATAAATTAAAAATTATTAGTAACTAAAATAGTTTCAACAATTAGTTTCTAAATTGATAACTAAAATAGTTTTTATGATGAATTAGTCTCTAAATTAGTAACTAACATTAGCTACTATCAAGGTTTTTACTATAAAAAAATTTTAAAAAATAATTTCTCAATTGACCTCTAAACATATTTTTATTACTAAAATTAGTTGTTATTTAAAAATTTTCTTTAAAGTTTGACCTTTCGAATTGCATCAAACCAAAATAAAATATATGTTGTATCATTATGCGCAAACAAATTTAGACTCTAATAAGTAAAAATTTGTGTTAATCTCTCCTTAAATTATTACTAATTACATTAACCATTTTCAGACATTGATATTAATATCATATTATAAAGAAAAGTATAGGTATGATGCATATACAAATAGAAGTTACTAAAACACAATCGGTTCTACAATTTCTCTAACATACTAACTTTAGTAAGAGATGCTTTATGCAGTTTTCAAAGCAAAAACACAATATACAGTGTTTAGTCACTTGCAAAAGTAAACTAAACTAGGATTTGTGTTTTGTTTAAATGTTGATGTTGTTGTTTGGTTTGTTTACCTGTGGCAATAAATTGGAGTTGGTGATGATGCAGTGCGCAAGAAGACATGCATAGCATAGTTCAAACACTGTTCGCAGCCCCCAGTTGAGAATCCACATATATGCTATGCACTGCCTCAAAGTAAGCTTATGAAAAAGGGTGCCAAAAATAGGACAGTACTCGCTTACAAAGATCTCCAGAAACCCTGTGGCCCATCTCTTCTGTTGGACCATTGCAGTTGGGCCACCTCCTGGAGCAAAGCCCGTGAAGGCAATTGGGTTTGGTGTACAAAATTCTGATCTCCACCCTCTTTCATGGATTGTCAGTCCAGTAAGCACGTCCTCTGTTACTGATCCATATATCCAACCCACCTATAATTTCCATCAAACCAATTTCAGCTTCAATTTCATTAATATATATATAAGAAAGATAAAATTATTTTAGTGTTAATGAGTATTATAAATTGAGTTTTAATAAAAATAAATTTTATATATTTATTTTTCATTCTTATTTGAATACCTGTTTGCCCCATCCTGTGCCATATTCATATCCACAACCAGCAACTTGGCTTGCTGCCTCAATAACCTTTGCAATATTAACAGCATTTGGTGAATCTGTCCTTCCTTCCAAAGCACAAGCAGCTGACTTCATAAACTCTTTTGAAGCTCCAAATTTTTGTTTCAATTCCTTCTCTGATATGCTGTTTCCTGAAAAAATGCGTAAGATAAACAATGGAAGCCATGAAAAATGTTCTTAATTGTAGTTTTTAAAGCACACTTGAATTTACTATTATATATACATGATTAAAACAACATATACTATATACTAAACATGCTACTAAATTATAACAGTAGCTTGAGAAATTGAAAATCCATGAAAACATGAACGTATCAATGTAACATGTACGTACCCTTGTCAACGTAATCTGGAGAAAGACCATAAATAACTTTTCTTCTATGGAAGCAGTTTGTTCCCCCGTAGAAAGGCCCTTGCAGCCCAGCTAATCCTGCTGCCATGTACTGCATTATATAGAAAGAGATTTTCTTAGAAGTAATAAATTGACCTAACTTATATATATATATATTTTGAAAAGAGTTATTTTTTTGTTGTGTAAAGATTAGTATTTAATTCCAATGACCTTCATCAAAATTGCCATCTGGTTTCCAAAAGGATCGTCCTTCAGTGTAGCGTAGAATTGTTGGGGACATTGAACAAATGCAACTTCTTTTTGTCCTTTGGGATCGAGTAAAATGCACAATGCATGATGAACAATCTTTGGATTATTTACGATCATGTCACAGTCCACGTTCAGCATAAAGGGAGCATTGGTTATCAACCCAGAGACTCTTGTCTGAAATATAATCGGAAGTTGAATTAAAGCTTCCAAAAAGATTATGAGTTTGTAATGAAAAGCATGGCAAAAAGATGAGTGTAATTAAAGAAAGAATTCACAAACTGAATATACTATACAGAGAAACCTAACCATATCAGAAAATAAAAAAAGAGTTTCTCACCAATACATTCATGGCACCAGCTTTGAAATGATGAGAATGTTTTGGCCTCTTCTCTCTAGATATATAGATCAAATGAGGTAACCCATTTTCAAGGTCTTCCTTGTTCTCCCATATAACCTTACAAATTCATAGTATAAAGTAAGCAGTGGTATTTCCTTTAAACTAAGAGTGAAATATAACATCACAGGGTTTTTTGTACATATATCTCTTTGAGTAATAAAAATGTTATTTCAAGACTATAAAATATGAAAATTAATGTATTTGAATTAATTAAAATAATTAAATGATATATGTAACTACTATATAAAATACATTATTTACCCTAAATAACACTGATACATACTACCAAAGAAAAGCTAACATATATCAACAAACTCTGTGTAAGTATACTTTTTTAAGAGAGGTTCTGTCTTTACGCCACAAGTTATCCATGTTTGCACATCAAAATCAGATTGTGCAAACAGACACAAATTGTATATGATTAATAAAACTTGTGCTCACAGTGAACCTTTTATTTATTTATTTATTTATTTATTCAGGAAAGTATTTATATATGTAATAATTATTGTAGCAAATCCATGTTTGAGATACTTGTACGTAACATAAACAAATAGAATTGACCATTTAAAAACAATCACATGACAAGAGAAGATATATAAAAAGAATTATGTGACAGAGAAGATACATATGATGTTAATGAATATAGAAAACATGAAATTTGTTTGATATGTTTGAATAGTTCAACAGATGCGTAAATAAAGAAGTGTTGGATATACCTTGATTATGGATGGATGATTTGTCCTCTCAGTGTTTGAGAAAACAGCAAAGTCTCCATGACTTGGATTTGATTTTTGGGATGCTTCCAATTCTATTTTTTGGCTAAGATCATTGTACATATTCTGCCAACACACAACAAGACAATTTTGAAAGTTTAATAGAGACACCATCCTGGTTTAATCTTAAGTCAAATTAATATTAACTTAGTTACTATTTTATTGATTTTAGTTCTGTTGTTTGTCTTTAATTATTATGTACTCTCTTTAGCAATTTCTTATGAAAATCAAATTTAAAATTTTTAGAGGTTGTAATCTACATAAGATTTTAAAATAATGTAAATACGTTTAATTCTATTAGATAGAATTACCGAGTTTCGGAACATAACAAAAAAATTGTGACATTTAACTATATTTTAACATGTTACAGATTTTTTTTTAAAGATTAATTACGATGAATCTCTTGTAATGTTTTAGTAGTTAAGATACATAAATATCACACTATACCCACAGTTTCATTCAAACCCGTGATAATTTCTTAACCTCTCATTATTTCTCCCTTTTTAGTGGCCAAAACTTGTATTTTTGGCATTACATGTTTTCTTTATTTGTCGAATAATACAAACATTAATACAATGATTTATCCCATTTATCTTTCAGTCTTACATACCTTCTCTAAGATTAACTCAGTAGACCAATCTTGTCTTTAGTATTATAAATTAAGATTTCGGATTTAATATTATTAGTTAGCAAAAATGATATTTTTAAATCTATTGTTTGAAGTGAAAAATCATACGAATATTAAATAAAAGTTAAAATGATAAATATATTAATTATGAGAAAATTTGAAACGGTTAAAATAATTGAAAAAAAGTGGCTCACAATGTTAGCAATAATTTAACAAATATATAAAATTTAGAAAAATATTACTATTGAAATATGGACTATTTTTTTAATCTTGAAAATCAATTAATTGATTCTCATATAAAATATTGGAAAGAACATTTCTTCTTTTATAAAGTCTTTATAAAATGATATTTGATATGGATAATAATTATATATATTATGCTAAATTTATGCGATATCTTTCCCATAAAGCTTAAAATATAATTTTAATGTAACTTTTACAGGAGAAAAAAATTAAAATAATCATGGAATAATCACCTTCATCTGTAACCATTCTTGTTTGAATTCTGGTGTGTTACTGGCTGTTGAGACTTCTGGTTTGGCAGAGAAGTATCTGAAGGGAGCTCTAACTTGCACATCATACTTCTTACAGAATGGTACCCAAAACTTTGCAAATTTGGAGGCTTCTTGAAGAGCGTAGAAGGTTAGGGGTGAACAACCATCGTCAGAGACATAACAAGCAAGCTTCTGAGGTGGGTAATCAAGTGCTAACAGAGACAACACAGTGTTCACTGTGATAATAGGTGGTTCAAGAACAGGGTCTGCTGTTGTCACAAACATATCCACTGCTGGAACCTCCTGCACACTGCTCACAAAATTCATTAATACCAACAAAATTCATATGCATGCATACCCAATGACAAATTGCAGTCTATACCTTAAAAACATTTTGAGAAAACCATATATTTTGGTTGTCCTTACTAGTACTTTAGACTGTATTAATGTAAATATGACGAGTTAAAGTAGTAGTGAATTATATATATAATACGTTTAGTTTCTAGACTTGAGTGTAAGAAATCTTATATAACAAAAGTTAACAAACACATGTAATAGTAACAACTAAATGTCATAGGATGTAAAAGTATAAATTGCTTTTATTCACGTATAACATCTTATACCGATAGCTGTCATATACATAATATATATATATATATATATATATATATATATATATATATATATATATATATAAATGCTATCTGATTGTTAGAACAGAAATATGTTTTATCAGTAATAGCAAAAGTTGCTCGTGGAAAGAGATAGCAACAGTTGATGATATAATTTAAGGTTTTTCTTTATAAAAGAAAGTAATAAAACAGTTGATGATAATTAAATTAGCAAGACATTGAAGAAACAGATAGCTAGCTAGCTAGCTATTGTAAGTAAATGGAGTGAATAATATAAAGGATACCTTTGTAAGAGACGTTGTGGGTAGGTTTTGATTACTGCTGGACTCCACTGAGTGGAGAGGGTGAAAAACCAAGAGATGGTGAACCATGATTCGCAGACAAAAGCAAGAAACCAAGGGAATGAGTAGTTGCTGACAGAGATAGCTCGGTAACCAAGCTGCAACAAGAGAAGGACTAAGAGCAAGCTCTCCGTTACCCTTTTATAAGTGTGCTTGTACCGGTGTTTCTCATAGAGGGGGAACGAGTTTTGGTTGGCCATTGATATGAGTCAAGGTGTTAAGAGAACTCTGAGTGTGTGTGAATAGGCTGACAATGAAGGAAGGTGTATTTATAAAGAAATGAATGTCGTAAAAAAATTGTAATTGGTCATGTGCTAAACAGACAAGAATTGACAGCTAACATTAACATTTACCGGCCGGCCCTAAATGCTTCTTTGTTGTTATTTTGGCAGCAGCCAGCTCAATCATTGGATGGTTTATTGTTAACTTATATTGTACCTCGTTTTCTAGTAACTTTTCATTGGCTATATGGGTTTTAGCACATATATACTATATATATAAGAAACTGCAAAAGCACATAACTAAAATAAAGATAAGAAATATATATCCACAATAAGCAAAAATGAATATTCATATTAATAAAAGAAATTATATATCCTTTTTTCTCTTTTTTAAGGAAAAAAACAAATACTAAAAATCTTTGAAGAAAACTAATATTTTTTTATTGGAATTTTCTCTCAAATATAATTAAAAAGAAAAAGGAGAAAAATGAGATGCTTAACTAATGAAGCATGGTCTTTTTATATAAGAGGCAACCAAAGCTTCCAAGAAGTTTCTACCAATGTGAGACTTCTTTCCTTTAGAATCTCTTACTCTTGAAGATTTTGATTAAATAAATCAAATCTTCATACCATACTTTGTTATTTATGTTGCTTATTTTTCAACTACTCTCCAGGATGAATCTATCAACCACTTTTAGTGCTTTTGTAATGTTTGATCTTATACACATCATAATATTCATAAAGCTATCGACCACTAATGCACACAGTACTCGCGACATTTTTATCATCTCCATTTCAATGCTAGAACTCATACTTGAGAATAACATACAATTATAGGAAATGAGATAGAAAATGACTTGCAATCTTGCATGTTGAAGCACCATAATATCTTTAACAAGTATTTCCGAGAAAGCCAAATCTTTCTATCTTTTCTATCTTGGTGAATCTGCATCCTTAAAATCTTGTTTATCAGTTCCAAGTCCTTCAATTTCTACATTCTAGATTTGCTGAAGCCTACCTCCAACATGTCATCCACAAACAACAACAAAATGATAAAATCATTCTTATCAAACTTATTGCATTAAGTACAATGGTTTGAACTCCGTCTTTTGTAACAAATGCTAATGAAGGAATCAAATTCTCTTATACAAACACCTACACGTTTTCTTTAAATTGTACAATTATTTGTTCTACTTATAAACCAAGTTTTCTTATTTCTTTAAAATTTTTAGGTTATAGCATCATTACATCTCTACTAACAATAACCTTGTGGGTAGTGGGACCCCACATGTGATACTCCTTCACATTGCCCCTCCGGAGGATAATCCTAGTGATTCCCTCACATCAAAATGAACTAAGTCTAATATGTGTTTGTTTTTTGTGGTGTTTCTAACAAACTTCAATCTATGTTGTTTGCTTATCACACAGTGCTCACAAAAAGATAAATCAAACTCCTTGAGCCTAGGTAGGAGATTATGTTATGCAAGAATTTACAGACCTTGCTCTGACATATGTCTAAGTCAACAATGCCACATCATTGCTTATTCTTGACTTGTCGATGCAATTGTTGCATTTGTTTCTTGCAACGTATCTCTCATAATCACATATAAATTTGCCATGATCTTATCTCCTTTTATCACTACTAGATTCCCTCTCATCGTCTTTAAGATTCCACCTTTAGTGTGAATTTTACACTTAAGGTAATCTAATTGCGCAATAGACAATAAATTCTTCTTCAAGTCCTTCACATGTCATACCCCTTGAATTGTGTGACCAATATTGTCATACATTTTTATTTTAACAATATCAAATCCAGCAACCTCTACGGCATGATCGTTCCCCATGAACACGAATCCACTTGAGACAAGTTTATAAGTGTAAAACTAATCTCAATTTGAGGTCATGTGCCAAGTTGCACCTGAATCTACTATCACCTATCATGTATACATTTTCCACCGTTAGAGCTGATTACTGCTTCGCTCACTAGAATATCTACATCCTCCGAAGTACTTGCAACACAGCTTTGTGTGATTAATGTTTCATTGTTCTTTCCTTTACTCTTCCAATGCCAACAATCTTTCTTGTCATGCCCCTCTTGCCATAATGACAGCATTTGAGACACTTTTTACTTTGAGATGTCGATTTATAATGAGTTTGACTCCCACTAGATCCACATTTTGTTGATCTACCTCTTATCATCACCAAAGTCTCTGCTTGCTTCGAACTTTCAATCATATCTACTTTGTTTTTCTACATGGATCATTCTTTAAGAATAACTCCGACAACATCCTCAAAGTGTAAGTTCCCATTAGTATTGTTAATAAAACTGCATCTGTCATTCAAGTTTGAAAAATTGTTTTCATTAATTTTTTCCCCACTTTTGATTAATTTCCAAAGATTTTTTCTCAATTGCCATTAGACAACAAATGTCCTTTCTCTTAGTTGCTTTCAACCCCATTTTTCATAATGAGAAATTTTTTTCATTGAACATCTCTTTCAAACCAAAAACAAGCTCTAATATCATAGTTGAGTATCAAGATAGATAAATTGTACAAACACATACAACTAAAAGTAAATATGAGAAAGATATTGATAGACAAAAAAGAAAAATTTATACTAATAGAAAAAATTACATAACCTTCTCTCTTGTTCCAAGAAAAAAAAATACTAAAAATCTTTAAAAGAAATTAATATTGTCAAACTTTTCTCTCAAATATAAAACGAGAAAATAGGAGAATGAGATGCTTAACTAAATAAACATGGTCTTGGGTCAACCAAGATTTCCATAGAAGTTCTAACATTCGATCCTTCACACATACGTATGAAACAGTAGAACATAGAAAGATACATGTCACAGGAAAAAGTTGTGTTGTGTTGTGATCCATGACATTACGTAAATTATTAGGGCACTATTCTGTAACACAAGATACTGGTCCATGTGTTTGTGTTACATACTAAAAGACACACCGTAAACTCGAGAGGACCACTAAGGTAGAGGAGAAGGCAAAGATCAAAGTTTCATGTGAAGGTGATCGCTGATGATCAGTGTTTCTCTGCATTACGGTCCCATCTCAGTCTTCCAAAGCATTTTCAACCACACGGATCACAAATTGCAGCTAGATTTGTTTGATCAAGATGTAGATATCACATTCGTAAACACCTGTAATTCGAGATACATGTTTCCATGGATGGAACGTTTAATTCTCAATCAAGGAAAAAGTTGCCCTAAATATATTTGTGCCAAAAGCTGATGTTACTTTTTGTCTATACTATATATACAAAGAATTGATATTTTTTACAGACAAGAAGAAAAACAACTTTTGAGAATCAATATATTAACACTCAGTCAAAACCTAATCTATATTGATGTTTGAAACTAAAAAAAGTTAATTAAAATATTAATCTTTTAAGTTGTGATTTTTTTAACTTAAGTGTAAAAAAATTATCCCTCTTTCGCTACAAGGCTTAAATAGTTTTAACAATATTATGTTGGATCACGGATTACATATAAGAGAATTGTACCTATAAGAATTTATTAAGACTTTGATATTATTATTTTTTAAATATATTTTATCACACTACGTTAATTGATAATTTTATTTATATTTTAATTTTTTACAAACTCAAAAATTTAATTTAATTATATAATTGAATGTGTTTTTCTTCTTGAGAATCATCACCTTAGATAAGATTTTTTTAGTCTTAAATTTAAAACCAAAACTATGATTTTTGTTTTTTGTAAAATGTAAGTTATAAATTTAAGACCGAGACTCTTATATTAAAAATATTTTTATACGGTTCTTGATTTTTTTTTTTGTTTGATATCCATACTTCTCTTTATTAAAAATACTTAAAATGACATTCAATGATACAACTTACTATTTCATTACTTTAGGGAGAAACTGGATTTGCTTTTTCTGAATTCGTGTTAAATGATACTCAAATCGTTTCGTTTTAAAGTTAAGACTAATATTTTTATGTTTCTAATAAAGTAACAATCAAATATTTTTTAATGTTTTTAAATAAACTACATTCTATTAAAATAGCCACACCATGGCTTAACGTTGTAAGCATGGAGTTAGATTCGGAGACCCCTCTCCCTTCTCATCTTTTGTTTGGCAGAAGGAGTTTCGAGTTGAGACATCCTGAAGCTTGTCAATAATAGTCGTCTTCTTGCTATGGTTAATACTGAAGGTATAAAATCTCCTTTATGGGTACAATTTTATCACATTTAGAAGGTTTACTATGACCTTTCTTGAACTATTAATTAAAATTAATTTCATTGTTTTATCTAGAATTCACTCAAATTGGGTTAACTAAACTTATGTTGAAATCTTTGTTAAAATATAGGTTTTGAGAGTCATCAGACGTAGGCTTCGTGAATGTCTATATTGAAGTCGTTTAATATGTTGAAGATGTTGAAGTGGTTGCACAAGTTGTAGTCTATTGAGCTATGATTGATAACTAGAGGACCTTTGACGTATCCACAAAGATTTGATTTGAATGATTGACTTGAGTAATTTTATTTAGGAAAGGAACACAAACTAAACATGGAAGCAAGTATTATTCTCAAGTTGAGAAATGGGATATTGTTTGATTTATTTTCTTATACTTAATTATCCGGATTGTTTTTGTTTTGGTGGGAGTGTGTTTAGTTAGTCTCTGTTTTAAAAATAAAAAATCAATTGTGTCCTAATTTTTAAAAAATTGTTTCAATTAGGTTTTCTTTTTAATTACTAACGGCGGACATGATATATGTCAATCTATGTCTTTATTAATTTTCAAATTTTTAAATTTTTAATTTTTTTTGTTGCCACACGTTAGGATACTAACATAAAAATTTATGTTACCAAATGTCATGTCGCTGGTGCAACACCTGGTATTATCGGTACCACTTGTTAGGATACTGCCTTGTGTCACTGGTATAAAGTGTTATTGTGTTGATTTGAGTTTAGTCCTTATATATATTTATTTAATTTAATTTAGTCAAAAAGAATTTCTGAGTGAAAATTTATTATTTGTATAAATGTAATATTTATATTTTTATTAAAAATAATTTTTTAATATATTATATTATTATATATATTATTAATTAATGTTTTGTTAATCCATATTTTTTGATAAGATTAAAATTAATTAAATATAAATAATTTAAAAAAAGTATTTAAAGCTAATATATTATTAATCCATATTTTTTTATTAGAATAAATTAATTAATATTATTTATATAAATAATAAATTTGGTCCATTTTTAATTTGGATCAAATTTATTATTTATATAAATGTTGTAGTAATATCTATATTAAAATTTAGCGATTAAAGTTATGATTAACAAAACATGACTTAATAATGTAATACGTTAAAAAGTCATTTTTTAATAAAAATATACATATAACATTTATATACATAATAAATTTCAAAAACGTTTCTTTAACAACGTTTATTTGTCAACGATTTGACATTCCACGTAGTGGTTGTCGATTGGCTGAAATTGAAAAAAAAATGTATATACAATTAATTAGGCGAGGGCATTATGGGAAGGAAAAAATACAAAATTTTGTTTCGCGCTTTCCCTATTATTCTTTCATCGCAGTTTCGTTCTCTCATATCTCGCGTTCTCTCAAATCTCTCATTCTCTCATCTCTCTCGTTCTCTCATCTTTCTCGTTCTCTCATGTCTCTCGTGTTCAAACCCTAAAGCCTCATCTTCTACTGGACCGTTGGTATTGTGCCTTCTCGCTATCTTGGACGTCCGTCTTGTGCAACATTGAAGCCGTCTTCGACGTCCCTGTCCAGCATTGGTATTGTGCCTTCTCGCTGTCATGATGTTTTTTGGTAAGTAGAACTGTGAGAACCCTAACCATCTTCTCCAGCATTGGCGTTTTCGTGTTGCGCGAACCCTAACCATCTTCTCGACCATTGTTGTTTTGTTTATCTTATAACTGCAGGTCCAATGGCAGCCCAAAAAGGAAATGTAAGATGAAACAAAGGATAAGATTTGAAGTTATAGGCTCATTTGGTTATGTGCAAAATCATGAGGGAGTGTGGGTTCCCAAAGAGAACGCCCCCAATGAACAGCGTGAAGGCGGACAAGACGAGGATAATTAATAAGCCAGTTCTTATACAACACTAAATGATGTCATCAACCGCATCGAACAACTGCAGACCTTCGTTGGTACAAGATTTGACGCCTTCGAAACGCAATTTGGAAACATGGACATGGCCATGGGAACAAGATTTGACGCGCTGGAATCGCGAGTTAGGAACATTGAGGAACAACTACAACACTTGCGTAGTGACTTTGATAACGAACCTGGTAGTTAGAATTGGTTGTTTATACTTAATTACTTTCATTAGGAACATTCATGGATTATTGTGTTGCTACTTCAATATTGTAATGTTTTCAATACTCAAGTGCTTTATGGATATTTAAAGTTTTCATCATCAATGTTTACATGAAGCTTTTGCGAATTATTTATGACAAATACTTAAATGAATATACCAAATTAGATAACCTCGTGTGTAATGGACTTTTCAACAATAAAATCGAGTGAAAACCATTGGATTTATGTCAAAAAATTTAAAATTTTGACCATGGTCACCCAGGTTACCACAATTGGCTCTTGTAGTACAAGTTTCTGTACAAAAGCCAGATTTTGTTCGTGTAAATGTTTACCACATAGTTGTAAACGATTACAAGTGTGTTTTTTGGTGCACAAGTTTCAGGACTTCACCTAAGTTGCTCATCTCATAAACATTGTTCCTTTCCTCCATCATGGGGTGCCCAAACATGACTTCCCTCACTCAACTCGCACTTAAACACCAAAATCAAGTGAAAACCACTACACTTATGTAAGAGTTACAAATTTTGACAATGGTCACCCAGGTTACCACAACTGGCTCCTACAGTTGAAGTTTCTGTACAAAACCCAGATTTTGTTCGTGTAATCGTTTACCAACCAGTTGTAAATGATTACAAGTGTTTTTCTTTGGTGCACAAGTTCCAGGACTTCACCTAAGTTGGTAGTATCACAAACATTGTTCCTTTCCTCCATCATGGGGTGCCCAAACATGACTTCCCACACTCAACTCACACTTAAACACCAAAATCAAGTGAAAACCATTGCACTTATGTAAGAAAGTTACAAATTTTGACAATGGTCACCCAACTTACTACAGTTGGCTCCTACAGTTGAAGTTTCTGTAAAAAATCCAAATTTTTTTCGTGTAATCATTTACCAACCAGTTGTAAGCGATTACAAGTGTGTTTTTTGGTGCACAAGTTTCAGGACTTCACCCAAGTTGCTCATCTCATAAACATTGTTCCTTTCCTCCATCATGGGGTGCCCAAACATGACTTTCCAGCCTATACTCACACTTAAACACCAAAATCAAGTTTAAACCATTGGACTTATGCAAGAAAGTTATAAATTTTGTCCATGGTCACCCAGGTTACCACATCTGACTCTTGCAGTACAAGTTTTTGTACATAACCCAGATTTTACTCGTGTAATCGTTTACGAGCCACTTGTAAGCGATTACCACTGTGTTTTTTGCAGCAGAACTTTCACCACTTGTGCTAAGTTCATCATCTCACAAACATTGTTTCATTCATCCATCACAAACATGACTACTCAATCAAATTGGCCAATTTATTCATTAACATTCCAAACAAAATCTCATTTCACAATGACAACAACGAAGGGAATAACATTTCAATTAACATTAACAATATTTAACGGAAGCAAAGATGCATCTTTTATAACATTGAACAAAATAGGTTACATTACACTAATTGTTCATCTATGTACAATGTGTATGACTTTCTTTTAACAAATCAATACAAATATCACTTATTTTTTATTCTAAGCACTCCATTTCCAGTGTACGGAGTCCTAAGCGCTCTGCTCTTGTAACGCCTTCATGATTCGACTCTCACATACGTCGTCATTGGAGGTTGGTTGGCGTACATGCCACCTGGGGAAACAAAGCCACTGTTCATGGAGGGTTCTGCACGAGGCACACTCTGTCCACCAGCAATGAAGAAAATGGAGGGAGAACGCATTTACCTTGCTCGAAGGACCATGGTCACCCATTTCGCACAATATCCTGAACAAAGAAGACGACGTTCAGCAAACCTTGCAGAGATAACGAAAATGGGAGAGAAAACGAAGAGGGAGAACAAAACATCAAGAGAGAGAATGAGGGGATTAAGAGAGAACATTGATTTCAGATGAAACATGGTAAGGGGTATATTTGGAATCCCAAATTTCTGAAACTCTACTTAATTTCGACGTCACTTTTTAAAAATTAAATTAAATTAAAAACGGACCAATGGGCTGGTGACACCTGACGTTGTCAAAATGGTGTTAAAAACTCGTTAAAATAGAAGGGTCCAATAAATTTTGTCTCAAAGAGAGACAATATTGTCAAAAATTGAAACTAAATTGAATTAAAGAGACATATATGAAGACTAAATTGAAATCAAGACAATGACATTTAGTATTGACACTAACACATGACAATACTCTATTATGTGGCACCAGTGCCACATGTCATACTAAGAACGTGACAACAAAATATTTTACAAAGAAATAATTAAAACACCATAGAATGACATGTGACATGTCGTTAACATCGTTAATAACTTTTTTAAAAGATTTAGTTAAAACACTTTTTTTAAAAGTTAGGACACAATTGAAACTTTTTAAAAAAATAGGACCATTTGAATAATTAAGTCATATCCTTAAATAGAAAAAGATAGATACAATATAAAAAATTATCTAAACTTCCCTTAGTTTCTAGTTCCAAAAGATGAAGATATTTGTTTGATAATTTAGATTTAGTATAATCAAATATGTGTTGATTTAGAGATGCAAGGATTATCTCAAGAGCTACATCAAAAACCATCCATAGTCTTTGAGGGAGAACAACTTATACTATAATTTCTATTTTCTCTTTTTGTAATTCTTCCTTTTGTTTCATACATCGAAGGATAAACATTCTGGGTTGATTCTTTAGTGGTTTTGTAGTAAATTTTGAAGTTTTGTGTTCTACATGTTCAATTATCTAATTTTGTGACAATGTTTGCTAATATAATCTATTCCTTTTAAATTTTGATTTCTTCTCTTATGACCATTTTTAAAAAATTCATTTATTTATTTATTTTAGAATTCTATTTAGTTTGTTTAATTCTAACAACTTCTTAGTTTGCTTAATTCAAGAAGTAAATTTATATAAATATTAAAAGTATGCACTTGGAACATTAGAGATGCTTAATAAAATAATCAAGATTGTGCTATATTGTGTATTCTTTTTGAATTGTAATTTTTGTTCTTGAAGTTGTCTTTGAACGCTTGTTGAGAGGCTTTATTTAGATTTTTTTGTCAGTTTACTTAATTATGATAATTTCTCATTTGCTTAATTTAAAGGGTAAAAGAGTATAAATATTAAAGGTAGACACTTGGAATGTGAGAGATAATCACTTATTGACGTTTGTTTGGAACTTAGGTGAATGATAATAATTTGATATCTAATGAAGAATTAACTGCAAATAAACTGAAAATCAATAAATTTCTTTTATATTTATCTCCAGTTTTTTAAATATTGTATATATGATTGTTAGAAGTCCTACATTGACTAGAGATAAGACCAATTTATAATATATAAGTAGGTGTAAACCTCACCTTATAAGTTGGTTTTGTGGGGTTCAATTAGGTTTAAAGTCAACTTCTTAACAAGGTATCAAAGCTATGGTTACATTGGTGTGTTGGAAGTTCCAAATCTACTAGAGATAAGGTCAATTTATAATATATAAGTGAGTGTAAACCTCACCTTACAAGCCGATTTTGTAGGATTGAGTTAAACTTAAAGTCCACTTCTTAACAATGTTTTGGGTAACAAATAACCCAATTTCAAGCATTAGACAACCACTGTAGTGCACTAGACAACACTATTAGTCTTAGATGGTTACCCTATTGAAAATTCAAGTGTGTATCTAAGTCTCAAATTGAATAAAATGAGAAAATAGAACATCATATAATGGTAAAGACCCATTAACCCATTATCTTATGATTTTGAGTGTGGTGTCAATTCTTTATGTGAAAAATCGGATATTGACAAGATGTTTTCATATGCATTAAATACCAATATTTTTTTTTACGAAATTAAAAATAGTCCTACAAAAACTATTAAAATTGCATGTCAAAAATTTTTGTATCAAATATTGCATGTGAAAAAAATCACTTTATTACCAAATATTTTTTTATGAACTTATTTTTTTATTATGTAAAAAAATAAAACTTAATAAATCATTTAAAAAATCAATTAATTTTTTTTATAATTTGAAAGACTTAATAAATCATTAAAATTTCATAAATATTAAATTAAAAATTTTGAAAGTCATGTTTAAGCCTTTATAATTTATTCGAAAGCCTTTAAAATTTAATAAATATTGAACTAAAATTTTCAAAAGCCGTGTAAAAAATTTTTGTACAAAAGATTCAAAAACTAATAATATCAAATCAATTAAATTTTTTTATAATTTGAAAGAATTAATAAATCATTAAAATTTAATGAATATTGAAATACAAATTTCGAAAGCTATAATGCATTTAAAAAAATCCACTAATCCATTGATTCCATTATTATTTTTATCAGTGTGACAATATATATAAAATTATAATTGAAATCAATAATAAGAATGATAAATTATATAAATAAAGTTTAACAAAATTAACAAATGTTGAAATCCGAATTCGACAAAACAATTATCGGATGTTGATTGGGAAGAGGTTTGGATTGATAAAAGGAAGAATCTATTTCAACCAATATGTCCTTAGACACGACTATATATAGGGGTGGGCAAACTGCACTATTTGCACTACATTATAAATCTATTACAATTAACTATAAAATAGTTCAAAAAAACTGAACTAAACTATTTTTTAGTTCAGTTAAGTACAAAACAGTTCAGTTAACTACAACACATTTTTCTTCTTTCATAAGATAAGTTTTTCATTTTTTATTATTTAAGAGACACTGGAGAGAGTGGATCACTGACCCAATAGAACATATCCCAGATTTCAGAAATTGTTGAATTTCCTCTTACTTGTTCTTCGGTTCTAATTGTTTGATACTGAGAGAAATTAATCAGAGGCACAACAGAACAAGGGGATGCAACAACAGAACCTCATTCTTCCTTTGGCTTTCTGTAGGAAGGAAAGCAGAGATTGGATGGTTGAATAAAGAGAGATTATATTAAATCTGTTAGTTGATCATGCAGGGGTGACGACGCAACAAATGCAGTTTATATATGTATGGTTCAGGTACTATAAGGAACAAAAGTTTAAGGTTGGGTGTACTTTGATTAATGCTTTGTTTATATTTCTGTCTAGAAAAATATAAATCAGTTAACCTCACCCAACTGCTAACTGCTATTTGATTGTTTTTCTATGTGTAAAACATATGATGCCCATGCTTAATATGCTATGTTTCAGTTCCTCTGTCACTGGATACAATTATCGCAGAGGTGAAGACTGATACAGGACTGATTCAATTAATCTGGTGGCTAATCACCAATGTTAGTCAACTGCGTTTTAAATAGGATTTAGCTTGTTCCATTTGAAGAAAAAAAAAACATGGTGGGCAACGCCGCATCCAGCCAGGGCAGGGTCCCAATTTCAGAAATAATTGGAAAGGAGAGAGGGATAGAAAAGCAGGCAAAGTCACAGTTTCAGAAATAATTGGAAAAGAGAGAGGGATACAGTTCTAGTTCTCCTACAGTTAACTGAACTAAAATTGTAAACAGTTCAGTTTTAAAAATTAAACTATAAAATTTAAGTTTTTAGTAAAAATGGATTAGTATTTTTTAGTATTATATAGTACACTTAACTATAGTTAAGTATGGATTAGTTTATTTTGCCCAACCCTAACTATATATAATATAGAAATCACTCAGAAAGGGTGAACAATTAGCTAGAATAACTAGTACGTGTAACGAAACTAATTACAAAAGAGGAAAAATCAGTTACATTAAAATTACCTTCTAAGGAGCTGTTTTTAGTATAATGTAACCGAATTTTGAAATCCAATTTTTCCTTTATATATGTTTTGTGTATGTTTATAATGTATTTTTTTTTAATACTTCAAGTCATGTATTGTATATGTTTTGTTTGTTTTAGGATATTGAAATACTTCCTAAAATAAAAGATTCCATTTTGATAAATATAAGAGTAAGTAACAAGATTATATTAATTAACAATAAGAGGGTTACTCCCTACACCACCCCATATTGCTTCCTGCACCACCACATTTTTTAAAAATTCCAAAACTATCCTTTATATTTTAAAATATCCTACACCCCCACATTTTTTCTTCAACGGATGTCGATATCCGTTGAAGAAAAAATACTTCAAGGATATGTCACATCCGTTAACGTATGTCGCTACATCCGTTAACGAATGTCGCTATATCCGTTCAAGTTTTTTTTTTAATTTTTCGTTTATTAATTTAATATTTTTATATAATTAGTTAAATGGATGTGGCCACATCCGTTAAGATTTTTTTATTAGTTTATTAATTTATTATATTTTAAATTAATATATAAATATTATTTAATTTTATTTTAAATTTATTACATAATTATATATAAATTAACTTTATTTTATTTAATAAAATAATTATTATTAATTAAATTTATATATTATTATTTAATTAATTATTATAATATTTTTATATAATTAGTTAAATGGATGTGGCCACATCCGTTATGTTTTTTATTTTATTTTTAAGTTTTTAGTTTATGGATGTGGTCACGTCTGTTGATGGATATCAAAGGTGAAACATATGTTGACATCCGTTGAATGTGAAACGGATGTCGACATCCATTTTATTGGAAGGACAAATTAGATATGAGATGGTGCATGGAGCATTTTATGGTGGTGGAGGGAGCAAGACTCTAACAATCATTAGTTTTAGTCTCGAGGCCCATTAATCATCCATGGTTCTTTTACATAAGTGTATAAAACACCGTGTTAAAATAATTGATTTGCATATCAAGGACAAGGGAATTCTATACTTCCCTTTCTCAAATAATCCTCTAAAAAATGGCCAAAGGCAAATTATCAAATAAATACTACAAAAAATCTCACCCACTCCATTTCCATTATGTGTTGGCATTAGTGGTTGCAATCTCAATACCTTGATAAACATTATCGTCAATTGCAGCAACAACATGGTAGTGCCTGGCAAGAAAATTAGGGACTCATCAAAGGTGAACCTACCAACATCCTTATCATCTCTAACATCATCTGAAAGAGGTACATCTTTCTTTGTTATGTCAAATACTGTGTCAGATATTCTTAACAGCTTCAGTAGGATGCAGACAAATGCACAAAAACCAGCATTCATGCGTGTTATTCTCGACATCCTCTCATTGTTCCACCATGCTCTGTATGACAGTCCTGCTGATAAATATTCTGATATAGTATATATCTTGTAAATTACAAAAAATGCAATGGAAATACATATTCCTTGGTCCTGCATTAAGCAAAATACAAAATCAACATTTATTATATATTGAAAAAAATACAAACAATATTTTATTCATCAATGGATTTGGAAATTAATAGACTATAAATCTGGTTGACCTGTACATCTCATTCCATATTGGCATCTCTATGAGTAAACTTTTGTTCTACACTACAAAGTCACATAATCTTTAAAAATTGTATTAACATTATTTTGAAAAAGCTCACCATGGGTAAGAAATTGGAATTGGTGATGATGCAATATGAAAGAAGACATGCATAGCACAGTTCAAACAGTGGCTTTAGGCCCCAGTAGTTGATAATCCACCTATATGCTAAGCATTGCCTCAAAGTAAGTTTATGGAAAATGGTGCCAAAAATAGGACAGTGCTTGCTAAAGAAGATCTCAAGCTTGTAAGCTTTTCTTTAATTTTCAATTAAATGAAAACAACACACAGGATCTTGAATTTTCATGATACTCACTATTTTCTCATACACAGTAAAGAAGAACTAACCTGTGTCCATTGTGCACTTCTTCCTGTCTCTTCCTGTCAAATGTTCTCTCTCCTCTTACTCCTCCTTAATGCCTTCTTGATGATATAGAAGTTGTAGGATGGTTTTCTCTGTCAGTTTCTCTTCTTTTCTGAGAACGTTACGTTCTGTATATCTCTTCAGAAACTTAATGTGTCACAACAGAATTAAAACTTTTTCCTCTTTTATGATATTTTAATTAACTTTAATAAAATACCAAAATGCCCTTTTAGAGTGAGAAGAGAGGGATTAATTTTAATAACTCTAAAATAATCCCAATAACTTTAATACTTTAATATTCTAATAATCATCACATTAGAATCCTTACATTAAAATTATACTTTAAATTACATGAACCAATGTAAATTATTAATATAATTTAACATTCTCCCACTTGGTTCATGTGATGACTTGAAGATCTAAAATAAACTTTAAGTGCGCACCATTCATTAGAATTATCAAGTCATCATCCTTATATGAATTGAAATAATCGGATCATGGCGGGCAAAAGTCATGATCGACAAGATTCCTTCCATGTATCACATAATCAAAACAACTCAACATAACTTTAATCAATCTTATAACTTTCATGTCTCTAAAGGAGACCTATCATGTCACCACAATCAATAATACATGTATATAATTTAATGTGGATAACAATAGAATAAAGAGAAACATAACTTTAATTGAATTCACAAGTGTCATGACAGTACAAGCATATAACTATACATATCTATATAGATAGATAACAACATCATGTTAACATTGACTTATCCATAATGCCCATACTTTCAACATGGCCAATAAAAGTTTTGGGCGGTAGTCCTTTAGTTAACGGATCTGCTATCATCAAATCCGTACCAATATGCTCAATCAACACTCTATGTTTCTGCACTTCTTCTTTGACCGACAAGTACTTCAAATCCATGTGTTTAGCACCCTTTGAGTACTTATCATTTTTAGAGAAGAAGACGGCTGCGGAATTATCACAATAAATCTTTATCGGCCTAGCTATACTGTCAATAATACCAAGCCTCGATACAAAGTTCCGCAACCACAAAGCATGAACTGTGGCCTCAAAGCATGCCACGAATTCAGCCTCCATGGTGGAAGTAGCAATAACTGATTGTTTTGCACTTTTCCAAGAAATTGCTCCTCCAGCCAAAAGATAGACATACCCAAATGTGGATTTTCTTGAATCCACACATCCAGCATAGTCTGAATCCGAATAGCCAATCACTTCGAGATGATCTGACTTTCTATAAGTGAGCATGTATTCTTTGGTACCTTGTAAGTACCTAAGAACTTTCTTTGCAGCTTTCCAGTGATCCATTCCGGGATTACTTTGATATCGGCCTAACATTCCAACAGCAAAACTGATATCTGGCCGAGTACAAGTTTGAGCATACATCAAACTCCCAACCACTGACGCATAAGGAATAGACTCCATGGCCTTTCGTTCCAAATCATTCTTGGGACATTGCATTTGACTAAACTTGTCTCCTTTCTGAATTGGAACTATTCCAGGAGAACATTTTTCCATTCTGAATCTCTCTAACACTTTATTAATATAGCCTTTTTGAGACAAACTTAACAATCCTTGTGATCTATCACGGAATATTTCTATTCCTATCACATAAGATGCCTCATTCATATCTTTCATTTCAAAGTTGTTAGAGAGAAACTTCTTTACATCATGTAACATACCAATATCATTAGCAGCAAGAAGAATATCATCAACATATAGAACCAAAATAACAAACTTACTCCCACTGACCTTTATGTATATACACCGATCAACGGTGTTCTCTACAAAACCATACGAAGTTATGATATCATTAAATTTTAGATACCATTGACGGGAAGCTTGTTTTAGTCCATATATTGATTTCTTTAATTTACACACTAGATTTTCTTTTCCTGTTATGGTGAAACCTTCTGGTTGGTCCATATAAACTTCCTCTTCTAAGTCACCATTCAGAAAGGCGGTCTTTACATTCATTTGGTGAAGCTCTAAATCATAATGAGCCACCAAAGCCAAAACAATTCTCAAAGAGTCCTTCTTAGAAACAGGAGAGAAGGTCTCTTTGTAGTCAATGCCTTCCTTTTGAGTGAAACCTTTGGCGACTAATCTAGCTTTATACCTTTCAATATTGCCTTTTGAGTCATGTTTAGTCTTAAAGACCCATTTACAACCGCCTCTTTTTGAACCCTTAGGCAATTCAACTAGATCCCATACTTTATTGTCATCCATTGATTTCAACTCTTCTTTCATAGCATTCAACCAATTCTCTGAATTATTACTTTCCATGGCTTGTCTGAAAGAGACTGGATCCTCATCAATGCTTAAGTCACATTCATGTTCAACAGAGTAAACCACATAATCATTCGAAATAGCAGGTCTTTTCTCCCTTACAGACCTTCTTAATGCTGCTTCTTGTGGTTCCTCTATCAATTGCTCATTTATGACTTGCTCATTGTCAACTGGCTCAACATTTATACGTTCATTTTGTGGGATTGGAACATTAATTTGTTGTCTCTGCTTGTTGTGTGACTGTGATACAACAAGAGGGATAACAACTTCAGAAGAGACATTAGATGTAGAAACACTATCAGTATGCTCTTGAATGTCCACTATTCGTGATTCCTCACTCCCACTAAATTGACCATTTTCAATGAACCGAGCATTTCCAGACTCAACTATTCTTGTACTATGGTTAGGGCAATAAAATCTATATCCCTTTGACTTTTTAGGATAACCGATGAAGTAACCGCTAATGGTTCTTGCATCAAGCTTCTTTTCATGTGGATTATATAACCTTACCTCTGCCGGACAACCCCAAACATGAAGATGTCTCAAACTGGGTTTCCTTCCAGTCCATAGTTCATAAGGAGTTTTAGAAACTGCTTTGCTAGGAACCCTGTTAACCAGATATACAGCAGTCTTTAATGAATACATCCACAAAGATAAAGGGATATTACTATGACTTAACATACTCCTAACCATATCCATAAGAGTACGATTTCGTCTTTCTGCTACACCATTTTGTTGTGGTGTACCGGGCATTGTATACTGTGCACATATACCCCGACTTTCAAGGTACTTTGCAAATGGACCTGGACATTGTCCACTCTCATCAGTTTTACCATAATATTCACCACCTCTATCAGATCTCACCACTTTTACTTTTCTATCTAATTACCTTTCCACCTCATTTATGAACACCTCAAGGGCATTCACTGATTGAGATTTTTCATGCAATAGATATATATAACAATAACGTGAGAAATCATCAATAAAGGAGATAAAATATTTTTCACCATTCCAAGATTTAATGTCAAAAGGACCACAAATATCAGTGTGTATTAACTCAAGAAGTTGACTGCTTCTTGTGGCGGGATTCTTTGATATGTGTTTTGTTTGTTTACCCTTAATACAATCAATACATACATCCTAGTCATCAAAATCCAATTGAGGTAAAATTTCATTTTTTACTAACCTCAACATCCTTTCTTTGGATATGTGACCCAATCTTTTATGCCATAAGAAAGCAGAACATTCCTTTCCTGCGCTAGAATTTCTATCAACAACATGTTCAACATTAAACAGGGATTCAGAAAAATTAACATCAAGATTTAAACGATATAAATCATCCAATAATGTACCAGAACCATAATAGTACGAAAGTTTATACAAATGAAAAATACCATTTTCAATCCTAAAGTTAAAACCTAAACAATCTAACTTTGCAACAGAAATCAAATTCCTAGCACAACCAGGAACATAGAGACACTTTTCAAGATTCAGACAATAGCCAGTATCTAGAATCAATCTGTAAGTCCCTATTCCTTCTATTCGTGCCTTCATTCTGTTCCCCATATATAAATACTTTTCAGTTCCTTTTATGGGCTGGATTGAAAGGAATCCCTGCATAATATTAGAAACATGAGTAGTAGCTCCAGAATCCAACCACCAGGTATTATTAGGCACTTCAACTATATTTGCTTCAAAACTTACAGAAACATAAAAAGTACCTTTCTTTTCGAACCAAGATTTTCTTTTCGGACAATCTTTCTTGAAGTGACCTACTTTCTTGCAAAAGAAACATTTCTGGTCCTTCTGGATACCGCCCTTATTCACTTTCATTGGGGCTTTGTCCTTCTTGTTCTTCTTTCCTGATTTACCTTTACTGAAGCTAGCACCTTCATGAGTTGTGAGATGGATAGAATGATCTCTCATTTTCTTTAATCTCCCTTCCTCTTGAACCAACATGGCTTTGATTTCTTGGAAGTTCCACTTATCCTTAATAGTGTTATAATTCACTTGGAACTGACCAAATTCAGGAGGAAGAGAGTTCATGATGAACTGTACTAGAAAAGACTCATTCACCTCCATTCCCATTGACTTCAACCTTGCTGCTATATTTGCCATTCCAGTTACATGTTCATGTATGGGCTGTGACCAGTCAAACTTTTTGGTAGTCAGCTCACTCATAAGAGTTCCCACAATAGACTTGTCAGTTATGTCTGATTGTGAATACTCCTTGATCATTTTCATGAATTCCTTTGCGTTTTCCGTTTTGGGCATGGAAGGCTTTACGTTCTCTGCCATAGACATGCGCATCAAGTTTAATGACAACCTGTTAGACCTATGCCAAGCCTCATAAAGAGACTTTTCATCACTTGTACTGGTCTCTGTAATGGCTGCGGGCATTTCATCCATCATAATAGCCATATCCAGGCCTAGAACACCCAGTTGGAACTGGATTTGTTCTGACCAATCGGCATAATTGAGCCCATTAAACTTGACGACATTGTTGCTCAAACCTGCTAAATTCATGTAAGCTGGAAATAATACAGAAGCTCATACATTAATGCTTTGATAAAATTAATGGATTCAAACAAATTACTACACTAGTCATACATTCAAGTTCACCTTTGGGTGACACTTAAACTGATAGGTAGTCAATAAAGTCATTCATTTAAGTTCACCTTTGGGTGATACTTAAACTGACAAATTCCATATATATACTTTAATAAACAATCACTCATACTTAAAACTATATGTATGCTATCTTTGGATATACAAACATATACTAAGTACATGAAATGTTTCACTTTAATGTCATCAATTATAAACCATGGTTCACCTTTGGGTAATCCATAACATCCTTACATCAATGACTAATTACTCTCCGAAATTCAACATAATTAAATTTCCTTCTTCCAAAACATATAATTCATAAAACAAAATTATATCATGCATGTCAGTAAATGTACTTTTCTGATTAAAAGCATTTAAAACATTCGAACTTTTAATTCACGCATGGTTTCCATTTAATGGACAACAATGTTAAAACTTTTTAACACGCAACAGTAAAAGTTCTTTAGTGTGAGAACATGAGAACAACCATAAAGTTGTTTTTATGCTTTAACAACCAAATTAAAACATTTATATGCACGGCTTTCAGTGGTCTTTGCTATAAGAACAATGCCGCAAACCAATAAAGTTATTTTAGTGAATTAAAATTCACGTAACAAAGCAAATTGAAATCTAGGAATAAAAGTTTTCAATTCACGTAACAGAGAAGTTACTTTGGCTTCTTGAATGAATGAAAATTCACGTTCCAAGGAATTTAATTTTCTTTCATCAATAGACCAATTAAAAACAAAAAAAAAAACCGTATGGCTTCCGAGATTCACACAGTACAGCAAATTTAATTCTTTCATGCCAACAAATATAAAATCCCTAAATTTTATAATTCAAAAAATTAGGGTTTTAAAATTTGGGAATATTACCATTCAAGGAGAATCATAAAATTCAGAACCTGGCTCTGATACCACTTGTAAGCTTTTCTTTAATTTTCAATTAAATGAAAACAACACACATGATCTTGAATTTTCATGATACTCACTATTTTCTCATACACAGTAAAGAAGAACTAACCTGTGTCCATTGTGCACTTCTTCCTGTCACATGTTCTCTCTCCTCTTACTCCTCCTTAATGCCTTCTTGATGATATAGAAGTTGTAGGATGGTTTTCTCTGTCAGTTTCTCTTCTTTTCTGAGAACGTTACGTTCTGTATATCTCTTCAGAAACTTAATGTGTCACAACAGAATTAAAACTTTTTCCTCTTTTATGATATTTTAATTAACTTTAATAAAATACCAAAATGCCCTTTTAGAGTGAGAAGAGAGAGATTAATTTTAATAACTCTAAAATAATCCCAATAACTTTAATACTTTAATATTCTAATAATCATCACATTAGAATCCTTACATTAAAATTATACTTTAAATTACATGAACCAATGTAAATTATTAATATAATTTAACAAAGCAATTCTGTTTGTACACCTCCTGGAGCAGGCAATTAGGTTTGGTGTAAACAATTCTGATATGGGTGTCTCATCCTAAGTCTCCAACATCTCGTTCCATTCCACTTTTAATTTTTTAACATTTCATCCTGCACCTCTCATCTTTTTAAAACTTTTATTTTTAATTTTAATAAATAATTTTTCATTTTCTTCTCTTTCTTATTAAAAACACTCTTCATCACCTTAATAATAATTTGATTTAATTTAAAATTTAAATATTATTTAATATAAATTTATATTTTAATAATTATTAAAATATAATTTATATTATAATAATAATTATATTAAAATAATAAAAAAATAATAATAATAATAAATAATAATAATAAATTTGATTTAATATAATCAAATATATTAAATTATAATAAAATATTAAAATAAATTAAGTAATTATTAAATTTTAAATAAAAATAAAAATTTTAAAAAACTTATTTATCAGATATTAAAATCCATAAAATATGCTAATACTTTTATTTTTTATTTAAAATTTAATAAATATTGAATTTTAAAAAAATTATAATATTATTTATGATATTTTTATATTTTGATAATTATTAAAATATGATTTATATTTTTATAATAATTTTATTAAGAAAATAAAAAATAATAACTAAAATAAGAATAATAATAATGAAAATAAAAATAATATTTAAAATCACATTTAATATATTTAAAAAATTAAATTATATTCAATATTAAATTAAATTGAATAATTATTAAAATTTAAAAAAAACAAAATTTTGAAAAATTTGTTAATCGAATATATATCCGATAAGCATATCCATATCCGATAAGTAATTATATTTAAAATTTTACTTTTTATATAAATTTTAATAATTATTTAATTTAATTTAATATTTTAATATAATTTAATATATTTAAATTTGATGAATTATCTTTAATACAAACATTAAAATCTAATTTTGTATGTTAAATTTTCAGGATAAAAATTGATATTAAAAGTCCATAAATCATATTTTCTTCCAATTATGATAAAAAACCTTAAAAAATATTAGAATTTTCACAGATGTTAACCTGTAAATTTTTTTCGTGTAAAACTTGAAACATAAGATTTTAATATATAAAAACGGAAATAAAATATGTGAACTAGCATGACCAAGTCATGAATTTATGCAGAAACTTGAAAACATAGCTATTTAATCTTTTGTTTGTCCTCACATTCAATCATTCTGGTTATCTAAAACTCCTATTCTTGATTCACGAAAGTTACGTTGAAAACCTTGATTCAACTCTTGCTAGTTTTTTCTTTTTACATATGCAAGTAGTGATGGCTGTGAAGGTGAGTTGTTGTTGATTTTTTCTTTGGCAAACTTTGAGATTTTTGGTTCATTATAAATCACTCCGCCTATTAATAGGTTGTAAATGTTTTCCTCTCACATAACGGTGCTCTCTTCTCTTTTTTTTATTAGGTATATTTATTTTCTAAAAGAGTTTATGTTGTTAGATTTTTAGTATCTGAAAATATTTGAAAAGCTCTTGTTTTATCTTAGAAAACCTGTCCAATACATCATGAATAAATCCTTAAAGACATTGAATCTATACGTATTAAGAATCTAGTTTTGTTTGTGTTAGCAAAATGATGAAGATGAAGTTTTGATGATGTCCAAATCAAGTCAAGAGAAATCAAGATTCAAGATGTTATGAAGACTTGTATTGTGATGGAAAGCTTTTGTAATACTCTTAGAAATATGTATAGGACTTAGATTAGAAAAAGAAAAGTGTTTTGTAAAATTACTATAGTAAATCATTGCAACAAAACACTATAGTACTATTCACATGAATAGTAACACTATTCACGTGAATAGTGACGGTTAACGGTAAGAGTATCACACTTAACACGGACGTTGGAGAAACTAGTCGTTGAAGAAAATAGTCGTTTATGACCATTGAAGAAACTAGCCGTTTATGACCGTTGGACAAACTAGCCGTTTATGACCGTTAGACAAAGTAGCCGTTTATGGCCGTTGGTCAAAGTAGCCGTTAAGTTTGTCTTTTAGTAAATGGAAGAGCCTTTGGATGAGTCTATAAATAGACTCTCATTTCCTCTCAAGAAAAACAACCAGAGACACAGAAACTCTTCCCTTGTGCTCAAAATACTCAGAAATTCTTGAGACTTGTGTGTTCTTGTTCGGCTTGTGAAACTCTTGTCTGTGGAGCTGGTGAAGTGCTGCTACGGTGACAGAGGAAATAGCCGGTTCATCCTTGGTGTGTCTAAGGAGGTGTTCGGAAGAGAATCATCCTTCGTGAAGTATTCGGAGGAGGTGTTCATCCTTCGTGAAGTATTCGGAGGAGGTGTTCATCCTTTGTGAAGATTCAAAGGAGGTGTTGTCTCATCTCTTGTGGCATCAAGAGAGGTGTTTTCTAAACTTTTACAAATTGTATCTTTGTGATTGTAGTTTGTAATTGTTTTGTGTTAGTGAAACTGTTTATCTTGTTTTGAGATAAGCGACTGGACGTAGGATTGGTAAGATCCGAACCAGGATAAAATCATCTGTGCAAATTTCTCTCAACCTTACTCTTGCTTTATTTGTCAATATTAATTGCTAAGTAAGTTTAACTGAGTAGAAATTAAAAGGCACAAGTTAGTATTAAAAACCCTCTTGGTTTGTTATCCCACGCTAACCATTCCGCTGCAGCCGCTCCTGACAATTGGTATCAGAGCTTGCTTTGATAGTCATTCAAATGGCGGGATCGCATCAAACATTTGCAGAGGGTGCTTCTATCAATAGACCACCACTATTCACAGGTGAAAATTACGCATTCTGGAAGGTAAGAATGCAAATTTTTATGGAATCTATTGATATAGATATTTGGGATGCTGTTGTATCTGGTCCTTTTGTTCCAATTAACAATATGCAGGAACCAAAGCCCCGTGACCAATGGACTGCTCAAGATAAGAAAAAGTTTGGTAATGATGTAAAAGCTCGTAATATTATTTCATCTGCTTTAACTGTTGATGAGTTTTACAGGGTTTCTGTTTGTAAAACTGCACAAGAAATGTGGGAAGTACTAAGAGTAACCCATGAAGGTACAAATGATGTTAAGAGAGCTAGAAAGAATACCTTAATCCAGGAATACGAGATGTTCAGGATGAAGCAAGGGGAAACAATAATAGATGTTCAAAAACGCTTCACCAACATTGTCAATCATCTCATTGGACTAGGTAAATCTTTCGATACTGATGAGCTTAATATAAAAATTCTGAAATCTTTAGACAGGTCTTGGCAACCAAAAGTGACTGCAATTTCTGAGTCACAAAATCTCAACACAATGACTATGGCGGCATTATTTGGAAAGTTGAGAGAGCATGAACTTGACCTCGGAAGACTAGATGAAGAAGAAGCAAAAGCAAAAACTAAGAAAAAGAGTCTAGCCTTGAAATCTGAGGTTGAAAGAAGCAAAGGTAAATCGGAAGATAAAGACTCAGACGAAGAAGAAGAATTGAGACTCATGATAAAAAGGTTCAACAGGTTCATGAAGTCTAAAGGCAAAGGAAAATTTAGATACGAAAAGAAAGATAATCCAGTATCTTCCTCAAATTACCGATGCTATGGTTGCGGAGAAAAGGGGCATCTAAAAGCAGACTGCCCAAATCAAAAGAAGGGTGAAGAAAATAAATTCTTCAAGAAAAAGAAGGCATACATTGCATGGGAAGACGACAATGAGACCATTTCAGATTCAAGCTACTCAGATGAAGAAGCAAACATCTGTTTAGTGGTGAACGACGACGCTGGAAGCCAAGTAAGTACATCTAGCGATTCTGATAATTCTAGTCAAATTAGTGAAAATGAATTGCATGAAATTTATGCTGCTTTAATAGTAAAATCTGAAAAATTAGATAAAGCCCATCAGAAATTGAAAAAGGATTTCAAAAATTTAAAATTAAATTTTGAAAATATTTCTGAACATAATATAAATTTGAAATCAGACTTTGAAAATATTCTTGAAGAAAATAAGAATTTAAAATTAAATTTGGAAAATATTTTTGAAGAAAATAAAGATTTGAAAAATAAAGTTTTAATTTATGAAAAAGGTAAATTTACTAGTAGTGATAAATGTGCATCTTGTGTTAATCATAAGAAACTACTAGATGAAACAACCTCAGGAGAATGTAGTAAAACTAATGAAAATAAGGTTGTTAAAAATAAGTATGTTCCTAGAATTACAAATAAACATAATCATAGAACCCGTAGAACTTGGGTAGAAAAAGGAACAACTTATAGGAACACAAATGTTGTATCATGCTTTTATTGTATGAAAAAGGGTCATACATCAAACAAATGTAAACTTAAGCATTATGGTGTTCCAAGTGGTAGATATATTTGGGTTGTAAAATGATTTCAAATTTTCAAATTTTCAAACTAACCCAAAGGACCCATACAAAATAGTTGGGTACCTATTGTTTAAAATTTAGAATTTCTTTAAAACAATATTTAAGAAAATATTTTTTTAAAAAAATTGTTTTTATTCTAAATATTTGAAAAGAAGAATTAAGAAATTTTTATTCCAAGGTAGATAAAACTATTTTTTTTTAATATCTTCTAATATATAAAGCATATATAGTTTTAAATCGGAAAACATTTTATGTGTGCATGTTGTCTTTAATGAAATTGTAGACCTTGAGGCAAAATCTCTTGAGTCAATTGAATTATATTCAGGCAATGATGAAGATTTGTAGAAGACAACAAATGAAGCAAAGAATGATGACAATCCTCAAGATGAAGATCTCAACAATGTTTTATAAGCTCTTTCTCCTAAAACTATTTGCTTTAAATATCCTATTGTGCATGTTTGAATGAATCTTTAAATCTGAAATATTTTTAGCTCATATGCATACATACTTTTATTAAGGGGGAGTATTATCTTAGGGGGAGAACATCAAACACAACTTTTTAATTATGATCAAAAAGGGGGAGAAAATGTTTAAAGCTTATTTGCCTATTTGTGCTTATTCACTAATGCACCTTTTCTTCCTTAAGTTGTGTTTTAAATACAGATTATTACCAAAAGCTTTAAATCAAGGAGTTTTTGATCATCATCAAAAAGGGGGAGATTGTTAGCAAAATGATGAAGATGAAGTTTTGATGATGTCCAAATCAAGTCAAGAGAAATCAAGATTCAAGATGTTATGAAGACTTGTATTGTGATGGAAAGCTTTTGTAATACTCTTAGAAATATGTATAGGACTTAGATTAGAAAAAGAAAAGTGTTTTGTAAAATTACTATAGTAAATCATTGCAACAAAACACTATAGTACTATTCACATGAATAGTAACACTATTCACGTGAATAGTGACGGTTAACGGTAAGAGTATCGCACTTAACACGGACGTTGGAGAAACTAGTCGTTGAAGAAAATAGCCGTTTATGACCATTGAAGAAACTAGTCGTTTATGACCGTTGGACAAACTAGCCGTTTATGACCGTTAGACAAAGTAGCCGTTTATGGCCGTTGGTCAAAGTAGCCGTTAAGTTTGTCTTTTAGTAAATGGAAGAGCCTTTGGATGAGTCTATAAATAGACTCTCATTTCCTCTCAAGAAAAACAACCAGAGACACAGAAACTCTTCCCTTGTGCTCAAAATACTCAGAAATTCTTGAGACTTGTGTGTTCTTGTTCGGCTTGTGAAACTCTTGTCTGTGGAGCTGGTGAAGTGCTGCTACGGTGACAGAGGAAATAGCCGGTTCATCCTTGGTGTGTCTAAGGAGGTGTTCGGAAGAGAATCATCCTTCGTGAAGTATTCGGAGGAGGTGTTCATCCTTCGTGAAGTATTCGGAGGAGGTGTTCATCCTTTGTGAAGATTCAAAGGAGGTGTTGTCTCATCTCTTGTGGCATCAAGAGAGGTGTTTTCTAAACTTTTACAAATTATATCTTTGTGATTGTAGTTTGTAATTGTTTTGTGTTAGTGAAACTGTTTATCTTGTTTTGAGATAAGCGACTGGACGTAGGATTGGTAAGATCCGAACCAGGATAAAATCATCTGTGCAAATTTCTCTCAACCTTACTCTCTTTGTTTGTCAATATTAATTGCTAAGTAAGTTTAACTGAGTAGAAATTAAAAGGCACAAGTTAGTATTAAAAACCCTCTTGGTTTGTTATCCCACGCTAACCATTCCGCTGCAGCCGCTCCTGACAGTTTGTGCTTTTGTCAATATTTATAACAATCTTAAGGAGTTCAATGGGTTATGTCATTGAATATAATGGATTTTCCACTCTACTAGAAGAGTACAATGATGCTAAGTAAATATTTGATTCAAATGACACAAAATTCACTGGTGGTTATGTATTCAAACTTAGGATGATGCAATTACATGAAAATTAGTCAGACAAACAATTATTGTAAGATCAATAATGAAATATTCGTTTGTTGCTCTTGAAATGGCTAATAGTGAGGTTGAATGGTTGAAAAACTTCTTAGCAAATATTCCACTAGGATTGAAATCAATCTTATCTGTGTCAGAATATTGTGATTCTCAAAATCAACAATAGTTATAGCTAAAAGCAAGAATTACAATGTAAAGAACAAACATATATGATTGAGACATAATTTGGTGAAACAACTCTAAAGAGTAGAACTATTTCCATTGATTATGTGAAGTCATAACAAAATCTAACATATTCTCTTACAAAACCCCTAGGAAGAAACATAGTTTTAGAAACATAGTTTTAGAAACATCGAGGGGAATGAGACTTAAGCCACTTGTAAACAAACAAGTGATGATATAATCCAACATTTGTGATTAGAGATCCAATTAATAAGGTTCATATGGGTAAAATAAAGTATTTTGTTAGTTTTGATAACACTAAATTGATTTTACATTAATTATGTCCATTTCTATGATGTTTGTGAAAGTGTGAGCGATTGCATTATTGATAAGTTAAACTTGGTAATTAAAATTCTATGTGGTGTAAGAATTTTAATTTAAACAAAGTTTTAACATATCTTTTAAGGGTAATGTATGATTTACCTGATGAAATCACCTATATGAGCGTTAAGTGGGATCGATTGTATGAGACCTTAACATAATCTCTAGAACACTTATGAATATTAGGCACACACATGACCTAGGAAGCGCAACACAGTGATAACACAAGAATTTTGAGGGTGTATTGTAATTGATAAACCGCTACCACACGTTAAGTATCTTTGGTTCATATAGTTTGTTATACCAACTACACTTTGTGTTAAGTTTCTTAATCTAAAATTGTTATAAAATAAAGCTTTGAGAATATATTACAAAAGCTAACAAATAATTAGTTGCAAATTTTAAAACCCCTATTCTTGATTCATGAAAGCTACATCGAAGACCTTGGTCCAATAGTTTCTAGTTTTTTTTTTCTTCCGGAAGTTGTGATAGTTATGAAGGTTGACTTGTTGTTGGATTTTTCTTCAACAAACCTTGAGATTTTTGACCCATCATAAACCACTCGTCCACCTATAAATAGGTGTCCAGTGCTTTCGCCAAAATCACTCAACTCACATCTCTCTCACATTTCTTTGGTTTTCTTCTCTTTTTTTTATTCTTATATTATCCTGAATATTGAATTCAAAGAAGTTTTTATTGTATCTTGAGAGACTTGTACTGTAGATAAATTCTTAAAAACAATTAAATCTACACACTTTAGTAATCAAGTTTTATTTGTGTTTTTCTTAGTATTTACAAGATAACTTAATTTCATATGTAACCATTCTTGTTTGAATTCTGGTGTGTTCAAGAATCAAGTTTTGTTTGTGTTTTTCTTAGTATTTACAAGAGAACTTACTTTCATCTGTAACCATTCTTGTTTGAATTATGGTGTGTTGCTGGCTGTTGAGACTTCCGGTTTGGCAGAGAAGTATCTGAACGGAGCTCTAACTTGCACATCATACTTCTTACAGAATGGTACCCAAAACTTTGCAAATTTGGAGGCTTCTTGAAGAGCGTAGAAGGTTAGGGGTGAACAACCATCGTCAGATACATAACAAGCAAGCTTGTGAAGTGGGTAATCAAGTGCTAACAAAGACAACACAGTGTTCACCGTGATAATAGGTGGTTCAAGCATAGGGTCTGCTGTTGTCACAAACATATCCACTGATGGAAGCTCCTGCACACTGCTCACAAAATTCACTAATACCAACAAAATTCATATGCATAATCCAATTACAATGAATGCAGTAGTATATACACTAAAAATTCCTTAATTTTTTTATGTACAATTAGTCAAAAAATAACATCTTCTAGTACATCTAATACTTTCACACTTAGGCTTTGTTCACTTGAATAGATTTAGAGAAAAGCGATTGAATGGATTTGAAGGTAAGCTTGTTGTTTATTTGAGTGGATTTGGGGGTAAATGAGAGTGAATTTCGAAGTAAAATTTGTGAGAATTAGTGTAGGATTTGATTGATGTGACCAATTAAAAAAATTTAGTTCAAAATCCACTCTCACTTACTTCCAAATCTACTCAAATAAACAACAAAAATTTTACCTTCAAATCCTCTCAAATATATTCAATCACTCTCTCCCAAATCTATTTAAGTGAACAAAGTGTTAGGAATAACTCTTACTTGCACCGTGTTTACCATAATGAGATATAAAGACTTTTGACATAAAATATTCATAAATTTAAGATTTTTTTGGCTTCAAAACCTTACAATAAGTTTGGATCTTTCTTCATCTTTTACTAATGTGATATTTCCAACTGATCTTCAATTCCTAGTACTTCTTTCCCTAATCATAGTCCTAACATGTAATTCTATAACTTTAGTAAACAAATAGTCCATACCCTTTATCAACGACGGTGATCTAACATCTGATCCACAGTGTATGAATATTTTAGTGACCATAATAGCAACAGTTGATGATAATTAAATTGGCAAGGCAAAGTGAGCTGAAAGCACTAGCTATATATATATATATATATATATGACTGAGTAAAGGGTTTACCTTTGCAAGAGACGATCTGGGTAGGTTTTGATTACTGCTGGACTCCACTGAGTGGTGAGAGTGAAAAACCAAGAGATGGTGAACCATGACTCATAAAAAAGCAACAAACCAAGGGAAAGAGTAGTTTTTGACAGAGATAACTCGGTAACCTAGCAGCAACAAGAGGAGAATCAAAAGCAAACTCTCTGTTACCCTTTTGTAATTGTGCTTGTACCAGTTCTTTTCATATATAGAGGGGGACAAAGTTTTGGTTCGCCATTGATTTGAACCAAACTGATAAGGAAAAAGTGTGTTCTTATAAGCCTTATCTGTAACAAATGACAAATAAATTAATGGGTGGTTTACCTATACTCCTATAATTTACTAATTGATCACTTATCAAATAACTAAGATACAAGAAATTATGACACATCGCACTTATTTATAGTGGACTTTTATTCTCCAGTTCTTTGTTTTTATTTTATGGCATTATGGTCAATTCTTTGAGGGTTTTATTAATTTATTTGCATTGATTTTCCAGTTACCTAAAGGCAATTTCGTAGTTTTAATTAGCCTCTCTTACGCATGAAAGAGAAGTACAAGTGAAATTCTTTGACCAAGATTACATATATTATTAGTACACGACTCTAACACAAGATTGATGGTCCATCATGTCTTGTTAATTATAAGAATACTTGTACTGAAAAACACACACACACACACGAGATCACAATGGCTAAAGATCTAAATTTCACATGAAGATTATCTGCTAACTCAAAATCATTGGTTTAAGACAACATCCAATCTTAGGTTGTTATGGATAAGTGAAATATAACCTGTTATGATTATGTTTCATTGAAATATACTGAATTAGGGTTTATCTTCTCAATTGATTATCATTTATTTCATTCAAATGTAAGTGGATTCAATGGTTATTTTTGTGTTCTGGGAGAAAAAAGTGCAACATTTGTGATGAAGTCCAAATAAAGTACACATTATCCTTCAACTGAATGGAAAAATCTAGTTAAAAATATGTTTGAGTTATGATATATACACCTACCACTCATTTTAATTAGCATTATAATAACTCTTACACAAAATTTAACACTTTGTTATAATTGAACATACTATAGTATCTCCTATTGGAAATTAGAAATTCGATGATATAAAAATGTTGGACAAAAATTGGTCTATTAGAAAAACTAAAATGCGAAACAAACAATTAAATTTTTGTAAAAACTAAAATGGTTTTAACAAAAGTACGATGAACAGGGATCAATTCAAGCGAGAAAGCTAAGGTAAAGTGAGAGAATCTTCATCATTTGTTACAGTATCACTCTCCATTATTAATTTAGAGAGATTTGTTCTTCATAGTCTCATACAGAAGCCAACTGAGGAATGTTGCGCGTAGCTCCCAAATTCTTCACCGCCGCCCCGCTTCGGACCGTTTCACTCTTTGCATGTCGCTTCTCACTCCGTTCTATCGCTGACTCAGCTCCTTTCAACAAAATCCGCATTCAAAGAGATGATGACACTGTGAGTCACTACAACCCATTCCAAATCCATTTCTTCTATATCAAGTTTTTGGGTCATGGGGTTGCTTTGTTTTGCCGCATTTTATTCATAATTTTAATTTTCCACTTTCTTTCATCTGCAAAATAGAATCTTTCTGACTTTTTTTTTGGGGGTGGGGATTGAGCAATGGGTTTTTGAGTTAAACTCGGATGGTATTGATGAGCCACCACACTGAAAAAGTTAAAGCTTGGAAATTTTTTTGCCTAAATGTGTTGGGTAACTTTACTCTGGAAGCTGTTCATTGGAGTCGGAACTTAAGAGTGATTATTTCATGCTCTGCAAATATTGATTCTGGACTACGGATGGAAATTGTTGTGCATTTCAGCCGTAATGTGGTTTTCACTTTGCAGCATAAAGTTGTATCAAGGTTTTAAATTGCGATTGTGGTCGTGGTTTTTTCGTCGTTGCAGGATATTGTGGAAAATATACATAGCTGAAATCCTGGTTGCGGACCATTTTTGAAAGCTTGGCTGTGATTTAGACAAGATTAATAAGATATCATTTTCAGTGATGCTGTTGAACTGAAGTTTTTTTTATGCCATTTTCTATATAGATTTCTATGTGCTACCTGTAGTGGAACCTTATTGCTAATTTTTTGCTATTTAATTTCTGTTTTTAATGATTAGGCATTTGATGCATATGTTGTTGGCAAAAACAACGCTCCTGGAATTGTTGTGCTCCAGGAGTGGTGGGGTGTGGATTTCGAAATTAAAAACCATGCTGTGATGATTTCTCAACTCGGTCAGGGATTCAAAGCTCTTATTCCAGAGTAAGATAACTGTTGCCACCTAAAATTTCTTTATCTTCCGTCTCTGTGTATTGTGTATTGTGTATTGTATAGTAGCATATGCTGTATTCTGATTTTTTTAAGGGCTTTCTTCCCCATTTTTCCCAGTCTATACAGAGGAAAGGTTGGTCTGGATGTTGCAGAAGCACAACATTTGATGAATGGTCTTGATTGGCAAGGCGCTGTGAAAGATATTCATGCTTCAGTTAACTGGCTTAAGGCAAATGGTTCAGCCAAGGTTTCTACCTATTCTTGTGTTGTCAAGATAAAAATTTATTTATTTAAACCACCCTCTTAACTGCGGCACCGAATTCTTAATGTGTTGACCTGTGCCCGAACAAGCATTCTGTTTTTACTTTTATCACCATTCTGTGATTGCAGAGGGTTTTAATGTTTTGATCAACCCATTAAGACATAAATCAGCCTTTGGTTCATATTCGGTGAGTTAGCTTAAGAGTTTGGCACTCTGCATTAGGCATGATTGAATAAGCAAATGCAATACATTATACTTTATCAGTTAATTTGGTGTAAGAGTTGTGCTGTACAACTTTATTCATCAAACACCTCTTATACATTAAAATAATTGGACTACTAAATCAAGACTTAAGGGAGGGTTTCGACTTAATTGCATTTTGATGCATGGAGTAATGGAAAAACTTACCTATGAAATAATTTTTTTTACCATTACAAGTCATTGTTTACAAACACACCATATTGATTTTTCGATAGATAGGCGTTCAGCATGAAAAGTAGAAATACCAAGACCTGGTAGTTTTTGTTGAAATAGATTGTATTGTATAATTGGACTTTTAGTTTTGGGCTTTTAGGTGCTGGTCCATTGTTCCTTATATAGGACTTTTCTGTGTAATAGAAACTTTAACACACAGTAATAATATTTTTACCATCTCTCAAACTTTCACATGGTATCCAGAGCTGGTTAGGGTTCGCCACTACTCACTGCCCACGCCGTCGTTCACCGTCGCTTCTGCCGCCGTCCGCCGCCGCCGTCGCTGCCTTTTCTCCGACGAAGTTAAGGGTTCGGTGCGCCTCGACGAGTGCGACCCATCCGTGGTGGTCGCTGCCTCATCCTTCTCTCGACGCGCCGTCACGCGCCGTTTCTCTCTGACCTCTCTCGGGCGCGTGGGCTTCACGCGTCGCCTCTCCCGTGCCGGATCTTCACCGCGCCACTGCCGGTCGTTTCGCCGCCGTCTCCTGAGTGTATTGTGGTCTCTGATTTGCTGTTCCGTTGAGGGTTGCTCCGTTTAGGGTTTCTTCCCACACCTTTTTCCCTCTTTTCTTGTTTGGCTTTATAATGGCTGGTCTTGGAACACCGTCTCTCTCTGCTACTCCAACCATTACTTCTGCAAAACTCAATTGGAAAAACTATCTATCTTGGTCTTCTTCCGTGGAGTTATGGTTTCTTGGTCAAGGACACCATGATCATCTTGAACAAGATGTTTCCACCGTTCCTGAAGAAGAGAAATCTCAATGGCAGAAACTTGATTTTCAACTATGTGCTGTCCTATGGCAATCTGTTGAACCAGAAGTCTTAGAAATTTTAAGACCTTACAAATCGTGCTCTTCCTTTTAGAGAAAAGCTCAGGATATCTTTGCTAACGATGTGCAACGTCTCTTTGATGCAACTCAAAGAGTGACTTCCCTCAAACAAAACAATCATGATATGGTTACTTACATAGGAACGGCCCGTGCTGCTGTAGAAGAATTGAAGAATTTCTTTGTGGCTGATTCTTTAGAAGGCCTAAACAAGAAGCTTGATAAGTTTTATATGGTCTTAATTTTAAGAGGTCTACATTCAGATTTTGATCATGTTCGTGATCAAATGTTAGCTGGTGATCAAGTTCCATCAATGGACAGCTTAGTTACTCGACTTCTTCGGGTACCTTCATTAGTTAAAGACGAAAGTTCAATTGGTGGTATTGAAACATCAGCTATGGTAGCACCACAAGGAAGAGGAGGAGGCAGAGGCAACCGAGGAGGACGTGGTGGTCGTGGTATGTGTCCTCAGTGCACATATTGTAAGAGGATAGGCCATACTCGAGAGAAATGTTATGCCTTACATGGATATCCTAACAAAGTCGCTCATGTTTCGAAATCTGATGATCTCGAACCCAAAATTTCAAATGAAGAATATCAAGAATTTTTGAAGTATAAGTCTGGAAAATCTTCTCATCCTGACCAATCCTCTTCCATGTCCAATGTGTCAACTGCCTGTATATCTCAATCTGTAGAAGGTCACAATCCATGGATCCTTGACTCAGGTGCCTCAGACCATATCTCTGGTACTATTTCTTCATTTTCTTCCATGTCCTCTCAGAAAATTCCTCATTTAATTACTGTTGCCAATGGATCCAAAGTTGCATCTCAGGGAATTGGCAGAGTTTCCTTATCTCCTTCACTAAATTTAAATTCTGTTTTGTATATTCCTCATTGTCCTTACAATTTAATCTCCTTGAGCCAATTGACTCGTTCCTTAAATTGTTCTGTAACCTTTACTGCTAATTCCTTTGTTATACAGGAACATGGTACGGGTCGCCTGATTGGAGAAGGACATGAGTCTCGAGGACTTTATTTTTTGAAACATAGCTCTTCAGTTTCCTGTTTTACCACTTCATCTCCAAAACTTTTGCATGATCGGTTGGGCCATCCAAGTTTATCCAAGTTGAAGATGATGGTTCCAAGTCTCAGGAACATTCAAGTCTTAGATTGTGAGTCGTGTCAATTAGGAAAACATGTTAGATCTTCTCATCCTAAAAAGTCTGAGACACTATGTAATTTTCCTTTCTCAACTATTCACTCTGATATTTGGGGACCAAGTCGTGTTACTTCTTTTGGTTTTAATTATTTTGTAACCTTCATTGATGAATTCTCTCGATGTACTTGGGTTTATTTAATGAAAGAGAGATCTGAACTTTTGTCCATATTTGTGTCCTTTATTAATGAAGTTAAGAACCAATTTGGGAAGACAATTAAAATCCTTCGTAGTGATAATGCTAAGGAATATTTTTCTTCAGCGTTTTCTTCATTTTTATCTTCCCAAGGAATTTTACATCAGTCAACATGTTCTCACACTCCACAACAAAATGGTATTGCAGAGAGGAAGAATAGACATCTCATTGAAACTGCACGCTCCTTGATGTTGAATACTAATATTCCTGTACATCACTGGGGCGATGCAGTCCTCACTGCCTGTTTTCTAATCAATAGGATGCCTTCTTCCTCTCTTGAGAATAAAATTCCTCATTCTGTCATTTTTCCAAATGACACTCTATATCATATCTCCCCACGTGTATTTGGGTGTACATGTTTTGTCCATAATGTTTCTCCAGGTCTTGATAAGCTATCCGCAAAGGCTATTAAGTGTGTCTTCTTGGGATATTCTCGTCTTCAGAAAGGGTATAAATGTTATTCTCCCTCCACCAAGAGATATTATATGTCTGCTGATGTCACATTCTTTGAGGATACACCGTTTTTCTCGTCCTCTGTGGAGGATCGTTCATCTGTTCAACAAATGTTTCCTCTACCATCGTGTGATCCGTTGGTTATTCCTGCTTCTATACCTCAAACTCAAAATGTGAATGACATTGTTCCTCCACCTCTTCTCACATATCAGCGTCGGAGACAATCTCAAGCTCAGAACAATGAAGATCCTCTAGACTCATCTCCTCCTCCATCAGCTCACCAGACCATGGATCCTTCATCCTCCTCGTCTTCTACTGACTCAGATGATAATTTTCCCATTGCCCTTCGAAAAGGTATTCGTTCTACTCGTAATCCATATCCTGTTTATAATTTTTTGAGCTATCATCGTTTGTCTTCTACCTATTTCTCTTTTGTTTCCTCCTTATCCTCCCTTAAGACTCCTAATAATATTTATGAGGCACTTGATCATCCTGGATGGCGTCAAGCCATGGTTGATGAAATGCAGGCCCTTGACCACAATGGTACTTGGGACCTTGTTCCTCTTCCTCCTGGTAAGAAGCCTGTTGGCTGCCGATGGGTTTATGCTATTAAGGTTGGTCCTACTGGTGAAATTGATCGTCTAAAAGCTCGTCTAGTAGCTAAGGGATATACTCAAGTTTATGGCATTGATTATTGTGATACTTTTTCTCCTGTGGCTAAAACCAGTACAGTTCGTATTTTACTTGCTATGGTTGCCATTCGTCATTGGCCACTTTACCAGTTGGACATTAAAAATGCCTTTCTTCATGGTGATCTGGAAGAGGAGATATACATGGAGCAACCTCCTGGGTTTGTTGCTCAGGGGGAGTCTGGGTTAGTTTGTAAATTACGTCGTTCCCTCTATGGCTTGAAACAATCACCTCGTGCTTGGTTTGGTAAATTTAGTCGAGTTGTGCAAAATTTTGGATTGAAACGATGTGAGGCGGATCACTCAGTGTTTTATGGTCATTTTTCTCCTGACAAATGTGTTTATCTCATGGTGTATGTTGATGATATTGTTATTACAGGGAATGACAACACTAAAATTACTCAATTAAAGAATCATTTGTTCAACCACTTTCAGACTAAAGATCTGGGTCGTCTAAAATACTTCCTTGGTATTGAAGTAGCACAGTCAAAAGAAGGTGTCATCATTTCACAAAGGAAATATGCTCTTGATATTTTAGAGGAAACATGCTTGACAAATTGCAAGCCTATTGATAGTCCTATGGACTCAAATCAAAAGCTAATGAGAGATCAAGGTGAACCTTTCTCAGATCCAGAGAGATATAGAAGGCTGGTTGGAAAACTCATATATCTTACAATAACAAGACCTGATCTTTCTTATCCAGTGGGGATTGTGAGTCAATTTATGCAGAATCCACATGTTGACCATTGGAATGCAGTGATTCGAATTCTCAGATACATAAAAGGAAATCCAGGACAGGGATTGTTGTATGAGGACAAGGGAAGCACTCAGATTGAAGGATATTGTGATGCAGATTGGGCTGGTTCTCCAATTGATCGAAGATCTACTACAGGATATTGTGTTCTACTTGGAGGGAACCTTATATCTTGGAGAAGTAAGAAACAAAGTGTTGTTGCTAGATCTAGTGCTGAAGCTGAATACCGATCTATGGCTTTGACTACATGCGAACTTGTGTGGATCAAGCAACTTCTCCAAGAGTTGAAATTTTGTGGAAATGAGTCGTTGAAACTGTACTGTGACAACCAAGCAGCCCTTCATATTGCCTCCAATCCAGTGTTTCATGAGAGAACAAAACATATAGAAATTGATTGTCATTTTATTAGAGAGAAGTTGTTGACTAAGGAACTTGTTACTGAGTTTGTCAATTCTAATGAACAACTCGGAGACATTATGACCAAAGCTCTAAGGGGGCCTAGGATTCAATGTATATGTTCCAAGCTTGGTGCATATGATCTATATGCTCCAGCTTAAGGGGGAGTGTTGAAATAGATTGTATTGTTTAATTGGACTTTTAGTTTTGGGCTTTTAGGTGCTGGTCCATTGTTCCTTATATAGGACTTTTCTGTGTAATAGAAACTTTAACACACAGTAATAATATTTTTACCATCTCTCAAACTTTCACAGTTTTAAAATTTATCAAGCCTTGTGCTATTAAGTCGTATATTATCTGGCCCATTTATGATGTATATACTGCTTCTAATCTTTTTTGTTCCAAAGTTTTAATATTTTGTTCTTGTTATGGTCAAGTATTTTATAATTCTAATCTAGTAAGTCAAAATAGGCTCAGCCAAATACTTATGGTAGTTTCAATTCATCTTCCTTTTATTTTTTATTGGGAAAAGTTTTGCATCATGATCACGATACCTAGGTGGGAATTATTTTGCTGCCAATTTTATAACATTTCAAAGTACATAATTCTGATGTGCTTTTGTGTCTTATACTGTCATGCAATGGTAAGTTTGTCCACAAAATGCTTATTAATGTAATTTGAAAATAAAAGAGCTCATTAGCTTGGGTATTTTTTCTAGGTAGGGAGCATGGGAATTAATTATGTTACGAAACAGATAATTTAGTTCCTCTGTTCTCATAAATCAGCATGCCAAAAGTGATACATTATACTGAATCCAGATACTTTTTTTAATACTTTCTATATTGAGAAATATCATTTTTCTTAAATTTGAGGTAAGTCACTGGTTGAACAACTTGTGTATTTATCTTTAATTGCAACAGGCTGGTGTTACTGGATTTTGTATGGGGGGTGCACTTGCTATTGCAAGCTCAGTCTTGGTTCCAAATGTTGATGCTGCTGTAGCTTTCTATGGAGTTCCTTCCTCTGAGCTTGCAGACCCTGCCCAAGCCAAGGCTCCTGTTCAAGCTCATTTTGGAGAGCTGGATAATTTTGTTTGTTTTTCAGATGTTACGGTATGAGAACATACTAGCAACACATTACTGATCTTTGTTAAGGTGCCTTGTTTGCCAAGTAAATAATTTCTGTTTTTCATTTTTTAAGGGAGGTGCCTAATTTCTTAGAGTATGTTTGGATTCCAATTAGGAAATTAAGTTGAGTTGAACTCAACTTGAGTTAAAACAAAGTAACTCATTGTAAGTCAACTGGAGTATGAGGTGAATTGTGTTTCTAACCAGCTCTGAAAAAAAAAGTGTCAAACATGTTCATACATTCTTCAATGAAAATCGAAAGTGTTCCAACTGAAATCAAACACACCTTGAAACATACATTTAGTTCTTTTTTGTGAGGATTAGCATGCAAAGGGAGGGACACTTGATCTTACAAAGATGTTGTGCTTGCTAGAAAACTAAATGATGGAGGGTTGTAAATTAGAATTTAAAATCATTATATACTTTCTGGTTAAGAGGATAAATAGGAAGAAAAGACATCTACACTACAGCCCAGTAATTGATTGGCTTATACTGTAGACAAAAAATATTTTAAAGTTGCTTTTTTTCTTTTTGGGTAATGCAAGTGCACTAAAATTCAATTTTCTATTACAGAAGCAATGGTTGCTTCTGAGGTAGAGCATATAAAATCACATTAAGCTTTAAATGATTCCAAAAAGGATTGTTAAACATGGGGCACTTATCAAGAAATTGAAGTATATCTTGTTGAAACTTGGTAGTCTAGAGACTCTTGATCTCACACTAATGTGTGCTGGTGGTAGAAATTGAAGTAGAGAAGGGATAAATCTCACACTAATTCTTACCTTGTTATTCTTTTCAGTTTTTGTTCCTCTCTGTTTCTTCATCATTTTATTATTCAGCACCCTTTAAGTAATGTTGAGAAACACTTGAAGCAAAACTCCAATGCCTACTGGCCATGAATTTCCTCACCTTGTGAACATAGAATTTTATTTCTTAAAAGAAACACAACCTTTCTATATCATTCATGTACTGCCAATGCACATAATCTGTTAAATGCTATCAAGTTAATTCAACTGCTTTGATAAAAGCTAATGAGCAATCCCTTAACTGTTAGGTTTTATACTTTTGGAAATTGTACCTTCTCCCTTTCACTTTCACCACAAAGTCAATCTTATATCTCCTCAGCATTAGACATTCTGCCTAGAAAATGTTTGTTTTGAAATGTTTTTGAACACTTATTAATGTTATGAGTTTCCAAACTCTTCACCAGTAATATCATGTTTGAACATTGTTTAGCTGATAAAAAAAAGTGTTTGAACACTGTTTAATGTCTCAGGCAGCCAAGGCCTTGGAGGAGAAGCTGAAGGCAGCTGGAGTTGCTCATGAGGTACACATATATCCTAACAATGGACATGCATTCATGAACAGGTCTCCTGAAGGAATCAAGAGGAGGAAGAGCATGGGAATGCCAGACGAAGATGAAGCTGCAGTTCAGCTGGCATGGTCTCGTTTCCAGTCATGGATGACACATTACTTAACTGGCTAAATACTTTATTAGTACTGCCTCAATGCTATGCTATACTTCTAATTCCATCTTTGGTAGAAGTAGTTTACTAGAATTTTCTTCACGGGTGGATTGCATACATGCACCCCCTTGAGAAATTTGACTTGGGAATATAAGAAGCAAATATGATATTTGTTTATTCATCGGTGTCATTTTTCTCTATTTTATGGTCTAGTTTTTCAAAGCTTTTATGTATTCGTGATTCTATTCACACTTTGTCTATTTCTATACAAGTTTGTTGTTAGAAATTTGAGCTGTACTATTTTTTATAAATCCTTCTGTAACATCAACTTGACGTCGACACTTTCATATTGTACGAAACCTCGTTCACTTATCCTATGAAACAACACACGTACACAACACAACACGAACACTGATCACGATTTATATAATGAACATGAAAAGCTGAGAGAGAGAGAGAGAGAGAGAGTCAACATGATATTAATCTAAATTGAAAAATAAGATTTATGTAATTTATATTTGTATTTACACATGCAAGATACACGAGGTTCATGGTCTAATTGGGTCCATCTTTGATTAATTTGTGTCTGGTTTGAGTTTGACTTGATGTAACTTGTGACAGAACCAAACATTTGGTATCTAAGACAACTTACGAAACCAAAATTGCCAATAAGTTTGATTATCTGCATATGTTAATTGCAGTTAGAAAAAAGGAAACTTTTTGGTGATTACTTTAGCTTTTGATGGTGGGTGAGTGTGAACACAATGGTAGTGTTGTAATGCTAAGGAGTGTGGATCTGAAAGAAGAAAAGGGTCACGTGAGGAAAGACTAATATAAAATGTAGCTTAAACAGCTACAATCCGACCAAATTCTTTATACATAATAATGACAAATCAATCATTTTTAATTTAATTTAAGTAATTCAAATCGTAAGTAATAAACTTTTTTTAGTTTCTTCGGTTGACACAACCAACAAAATTTATGCACTTTCCATCTTCTACAATGTCTGCAGTTTCATTGAGACGCAAATAGAAACCCAAAACACATGGTTTTACGCGTCTAAGAACCTCTGAAGAAATTACAATGACTAAGGAAACAAAACTAAGGAAAAGTTGGTTCCAGTTAGGTTGAGAAATTATTACGAATATGATCACTTTCTTTCCGTGATGTTAGAATCCAAGAAGTAAAACCGACCTATACCTTCTGATCAAATAAAATATATATACAAATTTGGTAAAATTTGCACACTCTTTTTCTGATTAAAATAACCCAAAAAAGTCATAAAAAGTTGCGTTGATCATTAATGATTTGAGTTGGAGAAATGAAGATTTTGCATAACTTCTCTTTTTTTTATTAGATCAAATAGTTCGTGCATCAAACGTGTAATAACTTTTTTTTAATTTCAATAATAATCTCCAAAACTATATATTATATGTAAATCCTTTACATTAACAGTATTTAGAAAGTAAACTATCATCGTCATTACCTTGCTTGCTATACTATATATGTAACTGCTTTATATTACAGCAATGCTACTTCATGAACTTTTTCTCACAAGTAGAACTTTTATGATTCGAAATTTATGTTCGCTTTTCATAAAAAAGAAGAAGTTAAATGACTCTTATTATGTTGTTTCAGTCCTTGTGATATACCTATATCTTTATTCTTGTAAATTTAAATAATGTGCTTTTAGTATGCTGTTATTTCGTTACTAATTAAAGAAAAGAAAATAAAAAAAGTGCTTAAATTACTTCTATTACACATATTTGAAAGTTGTATCTTTTTTATAATATTACTAATATGGGTAACTTTTGAAAATTGTATGTATAAGAATTAGTTGTAGTGATATAGCACAACTTTATTATAAAAAAAGTTGTACATGACACGACTTCATATTTGTTAAAGTGAACTCTATACACCTTTTGTGTTAGAGGAGTTGTGTGGGACAAATATAACTTTGATTACACTTAATTTGTTTTTTGCAATTTGAATTTAAATCATATCAGGATAGCAAGACTTAGTTAAATGTAATTTGAACTACAATTTTAATTCAAATCACATTACACTAAAATCATGTCACCTTAGTATTATTTCAATTAAAAATAAATAAATAGAATAAAAGTCGTGTGTGATTCGCAAACTTCTCTATATAAATCGTATGAAGTTGATTTAACTTTATTGTATCATACATGTATCACTTCTTCGTAACGAAGTTTTGTCATGCAACCACGACTTACTCATATTTTCAAAAAAAAATTAAAATTCATTTTGATAATTCTGTGAAAAAATTACACTAATATGGTAAAAAAAAATTCTACCTTTCTCTATACAATGCCCTTTGACAATATCCATGTATGAGTGTATGAGTATTCAAAACAGAAGAAGAGAGATAGTTAATTTTATGGTGTGAATATCTGTAGGCATAATGTCATGTGTGTATCGAAGTCAAGAGTGTTTGGTAGAAATAAAGTCGCACGTCAAATAACACAAGATATAAATATGGGTTTATACACACATAAAATATTTTCTTTAGTAAAAAACTTTTTTAAAATAGTATTAAAAACAAATATCTGAGAGTTTAATTCAAAACGAACAATAACTTATTTAATAAAGTGTATAAGGATAAAAACAGAATGAAACGAAGGAGGGGACCCATAATTAGTCTTTCATCACATTACATTGCAACCTTTGACTCAGATTACACTTTTCACGAGCCTCATGCGCCGGCCCAACAGGGGCGGTGATTTTCCAGAACGAACGCGTCAATCTCCTCTTCCTAATCTTTTGCCTTCATTCACACCAAATCAACAATATCAGCTACAACAAAATCATACTAATTCTCGAACACAACAGCAACAACAATTTCCTTTCGATACGTACCCATATTAATTTCGACAATTTTTTCCTCATATCATTGGTGCAATATGTTGAATTTCGTTTGGTCAACCAACTTACGTTTCGGGATCCACCAACTTTCTTTCTTTCCTAGTTACTATTAAATTAGTATATGACTTTTTATAAACAATTTACCCTATGATTAAGGGTGAGCAATCTACCCTACAATGTTAGCCTTCCAAAAATTACACAACCTCTATTTTCAATCCTATATCTGTATATGCCATTCCAAACTAAATATAACTAATCATCATCATTCTTGGATTTTCTTACACTTCTTCAAATAAATCTAACATTATCTTTCAAAACCAACTAATTCTTTAGATATATCTTTCAAGCTCCATTGTTAACAAAATTATCTTTTGGACAAAACTTTAAACATGTTAAAAAAGAGCAATGAAAAATATTAAGGGTACAAAAAAGATTTGTTAAATCTGTCTATTTATATAGTAACAATTTTCGTACTTATAATATCTTGTCTGCATAATTCAGCCATTATTCATTAAATTGAAAACATAGAAGATCCGGGAACAAACAAAATGAAAATATTACATAAATATATACACAAGAGATCAAAACTGAGAACGTATATTTTTATGAATAAGTAAACATTAGCATTGACAAGTCTTTGTCCACATGTAAAACTGTAATGTAATAATACTTGGAAGTTATTCAAAGCTAAGAGAGACAACGGAAGTTCTGGTCATCTTCTCAAGTCTCAGTTGTCCCGTTTTATTGCCGAGTCCATTGCATCGTTTATAAAGACTTCACAGACTTCTCTCTCTTTCTTTAGTCTTATTCTCTCTCTGTATCTTTTTCTCTCTTGGAATTTATGGTTAGAGGTTGTGGACTCTCCATGGATTCAGATCCAATTGGGAGCTTCTTCCTCCACAAGCCTATTGTTCTCAATTCTTTCCCTGAAGACACAAACCACCCCAAGTGGAAACTTAGTCCCCACAACAACATGGACACCATCCCCTTCCAAGTCAACCTTAGCTGTTCTCCAAACAATCATCACTCTCCCCCACCACCCCTCCACAACACAACCGAGATGGACTTCTTCTCCGACAACACCAACAACATCAACGACAACGTTTCTGCTTCTGCCTCTAATCATCATCATTCCACCACCCCACCTACGTTGGAATTCAAACTAAACGTGAGTCACCCAACCATCATCATATTTTTTTGGAAATAACTCACATACACTTTCTTAGCTGTTTTTTATATCAGAATTGAAATTTCATATCAGTAATATATGCTGATACTTAATACCAACCCTTATTTTGTCTCGATTATTCAAATGAATCTATAATTTTAATTTAAAAATAGTACCAGAAATACCTGAAGATGTGTATCTGTCTAAGTTTTATCCAGGTATTTTATGGTTTATTGTTTTAAATTAGCACGAACTTTTGAAGACTTTTTTTGTGTGATCATTTTGTTTGTGGGCTCATGAATCTGTAATTTGTTTTTGATAGACTGGGCTGAATCTTCTCACTACCAACACTAGCAGTGATCAATCTATGGTGGATGATGAGATATCACCCAATTCAGAAGACAGAAGAGCGGAGAATAAGGTAAAGATCGATAGATATGTATAGCAGCTAGTTTAATTTAATAAGATGACATGCCATAGGGAGGTTCTCTTTTAATTTGTTTTACTTTGGAGGGTATTCTAAAATTGAGTGCTTTTCATGAACTGTTTTAGCTTGCTGTTCTTCAATCTGAGCTTGAGAGAATGAAGAGGGAGAATCAAAAGTTGAGAGACGCGCTTCATCAGGTTAACGTCAATTACGATGCACTTCAGATGCATTTCATGAATTTGATGCAGCAGAAGGGCGAGGAAGTTGAAGAACAAGAAGTGATTGGTGGAAAGTCAGAAGAGAAGAAGCAAGGAGAGAGTGGCGGGGTATTGGTGCCAAGACAGTTCATGGATCTTGGATTGGCTACTAATGCTGACACTGAAGAACCCTCTTGTTCAACAGGGGGAAGAAGTCAAGATCGATCAGGATCACCAAACGCAGAAGTGGCCTCGAAGGAATTAGGGACCAGCATGAATGAGAATGTTAATGATGAAGGGCGTGACAAGGAGAAGAAGGAATATGGTAGAGGGGTTGAAAGTGAGGATAGTCCCTCAGCTCATGCTTTTGCTGGGGATAAAGTTCCAAGGTTCAGTCCTCAAAAGAATAACGTTGAACAGGCTGAGGCAACCATGAGGAAAGCAAGAGTTTCTGTTAGAGCTCGATCAGAAGCACCTATGGTAAGTAGGAATTCATGTTCTTCAATTCTGTAAAACTTTTCATGATAATTTTGTTCGTTTTAGCTGATAGAGAAGCTTTTCATTGTCTCAGATCACTGATGGGTGTCAATGGAGAAAGTATGGGCAGAAGATGGCCAAAGGAAACCCATGTCCTAGAGCTTATTATAGGTGTACCATGGCTGCTGGTTGCCCAGTTAGAAAACAGGTATTTTTGTTCACTTTAAAGCTTGATTTCCTGGTTTAATATGATTTTTGTTGAAGATGGATAGAGAACAAAAAAAGTACTATTAAATTGAAGAATATATATGATTTCAAGGCTCAGTTTTTGTTGTTCAATATAAGGTATGTAGGTTAAAACTCAAGTGGTCTATTCTAATCCAATATATGGTACTTGGAATAAACAGGTACAAAGGTGTGCTGAAGATCGAACAGTCCTGAACACAACCTACGAAGGCAATCACAACCACCCTTTGCCACCAGCAGCTATGGCAATGGCACAAACCACTTCCTCAGCTGCAAGAATGCTTCTTTCTGGGTCAATGTCTAGTGCTGACAGCATAATGAATGCAAACTTACTCACAAGAGCACTCCTCCCTTGCTCTTCAAGCATTGCTACTATCTCAGCATCTGCTCCATTCCCAACTGTTACATTGGACCTAACACAATCTCCAAATCCTCTACAGTTCCCAAGGCACCCAAACCAGTTACAAATTCCCCTCCAAGGTATCCCTCAGAATTTTTCAAACTCCCCAGCCTCTTTAATGCCTCAGATATTTGGACAAGCACTCTACAATCAATCAAAGTTTTCTGGTCTTCAAATGCCACATGATGCAGACCCTTCACAATTTGGAAACCACCCTCAGCAGGTACCACCACACCTTACTGACACAGTTAGTGCTGCCATTGCTGCTGATCCAAACTTCACTGCAGCTTTGGCAGCAGCTATCACTTCCATTATTGGTGGTGCTCAGCAGCACAACAACAGTAATAATACTGACAATAATGGCAACATGACAGTCAGCAACAGCACTGGCAATGGCAACATCACAACTAGCAACAACACCAACGGGAAGCAATAAAATAAAATCAGCTATTCCATCAGTGAATTAGTTCACCCCTTTCATTTTTTCACGACATTGATTTAATTAAGTAGATTTTATGACCTTTCTATTTGTTCATTTGTTTTGTGATTCAGGAAAGCTTTTTTACTATTTGTCATAGATAGTTTTTTATTTGGTTGTAGACTTTTATATCAGTTGATATGAAACCTGTATACAAAAACATACATAAAATTTATTTATGCATAAGAAATCACTCTCTTTCCTCACTTTTTTTTATAAAACATGAAAACGTATCGCTTTATTCTATTGTAATATTTCCCACGGTAGAAGCTAAATCTTGTTGAAAAAGAAACTTCGAGATGATGAAAGAAGAGATCTATATTGCTTGCAACAAATGGCATTATATGGAAAGGGAAATGAGAATTCAAGAAAACCGTCTGGGAGCAGTTAAAGAGGATGTCACTTCTTGGACTCATATTTTTATAGTGAGAGAAAACGAACACCGACTCAGAGAGAGTCATGATCTTCAACTTGTCTTTTGCATGGCGCCATATCTGGTCAAACAGCATATATGTGAATGCAGTTTCACTAGCATGTTAAAGAATTGACATCATACGCATTTTCGACATAATTTTACCTTTGTTTTCATGCATATATATAATAAAATACAGCTCATAATCAAACTGAATAGCTTTTTGTTGTTAAACTTTGACGTTGAAAAGTAATTTTCCAACTGGCTAACATACACTATCATCTAACAGTAACCCTACAGTTTAGTTCTCTTCATTAATTAGTATCTTAATTCTCTTTTGAACGAAAGATACTTTTGCTTTGACAAAATCATCATCCACAGAAGAAGATAAAGTACTGCTCTTGCTAATCTCTTATCAAGTCCTGACTTAAGAATTTAATTCCCAAAACCTGCAAACTCATTATGGCCAGCTGGTCTATTAGGTCTACAAGCATTTATAGATAAACTAAATGAGATTTCAAACACGTTAAGACGTATAAGGTTGTCTATCTTGTTAAAAACTTGATTCAGATTACTTACTATTATATATGAATAACTTTATATTAAGAAAGTTAATCTAAACCAACTATAATATATGTCATCATAAGTGCAAGTATATGTGAATAACTTTATCTGGACCCATAAAGGGTATATATATATATATATAAAGATTATATATATAAAGATTATTTAAACCAAAGACTTTGGTCTGTGATAGCAAACAAACCTAGCGTGGTTACCAGACGTAAAGTGGTGCCTCCTATTTCATCAACACACATGTATATATAGGCTTTTTGGCGAAGCTATCAATTAGATTACTATTCATTGGACCTTTTGTCGTTATGTTGTACACGCCAAAGCCTAACATTACCAAATCCACTATGTAGTATTGGGAAATGTGGTAACTAGATTTTGTGTCTTGCTTTTGAGTCTGGTCTGGGACTAGTTAGTATGGGAAGTTATATGGTAAAGTGTTTGATGGGTTGGTCGTGACTTGTTGGCTTCATCATTTATTTGTTGCATGCCTTCACTGCCAATTTGAAAGCTCAAATAAGCAATAGGCTATGATTCTTGAATGCTCAGGCTAATTGAGCATTCCCATGCTTCTGACCACTGTGTTATTCAGCACCAAGATACAACCTTCTCTTTTCGGAATTCTGTGCAATCATGCTCACATATTATAATTCTATTCTCAGTGATCGTACAATTGACATGCCACTACATGCATCAACTTTTGTTTGATTAAATAATCTGTTAAATTGGACCGGTAAACTCTTCGTTTGGATTCATCATATTTGAATGAATAAATTCTGTCACTACATTTTTATTTACTTTTTACACGATTATGTGCGTCGATTTTCGCAGGTTGATTTTTTCAACAAAACCTAAAGCTAACGAACCAAAACACTCAATTGTTTTGGCACCAGGGGCTTCTTGTCAGTGTTATGGCGTAGACAAGATTAAAAGAATAAGAAAACATACTTACACTAATAGATATGATTGGTCGATGAGACTTGTGCACAATGAAGAGAATATATTATTTTTCTTAGACAACACATTTACAGTAGAAAACAATAAATCAATTAATAAAAACGGTATTTTATTTGTGTGTTGCATATAAAATCTTATTATATAGATAGAGGATTTATAGTTATTACAAAAAAAATAAAAGTTATTTAAACTGAGGAATATATTTGATTTTGTAAGTAAAAAATAGATGTAGTTTGGTATGACTTAATACCGTACAAAATAACACATTGAGAAAGACGTTACCTAGTTGATTATGACTTCAAATATAAATAGTTAGAATAATTTGATCTTGTACTTGTTCACAAATGAACTAGCAATCAACTTTTGATGAGTTATTAGTTAATGAAACAAAGGATTGGTTTGGTTGGGTGCTATTAAACATAACACCTCTGGGCTTGGTCAAAAGGTCAAACCGAATATTCTTTGGCCAAAGGTCAAGACGGTTGATCTAGGATGAAGGCGGAAACAAATTGTTTCGTATCGAAATTTGAGACAAACCATCTTAGGCCAAAAGTCGAGACAGGTTGTCAATTCGGACCAAAAGTTAAGATAAATAGTTGACTCAGACCAAAAGTCGAGATAGGTCGAAACAAGCCATTTAGAGCCGAAGATCGAGAGGGTTGTCTCAAGCCGAAGGTCGAAGAGAGTCATCCTAGACTAAAAGTTGAGATGGATTAGCCTAGATCGAAGGCCGAGACGAGTTGTCTAAGGTAAAAGGCCAAAATGGGTCATGACGACTAAAGGTTGAGACAAGTCATCTCACTCCAAAGGTCGAGATGTGATGTCTAAATACGAAGGTTGAGGAGGGTCGGCCTAAACCAAAATTTGACACGAGTCATCTCAAACAAAATCTCAAAACAGGTTACATCGGGTCAAAGATGAGTTACTCGAGCCAAAAGCCGAGACCATTCGTCATTGGTCGAATGTCGAGATTGATCCTTCTAAACCAAAATTCAAGACGGATCATCTCGACCCAAAGTTCATCATGGGCCGTCACAACCCAAAAGTTAAGACAAGTCGTCTCGATCCAGCTGATACATGTCAGGCTAGGCTAAAGGTTGAGACAGGTCAGTCCTCTTAGACTAAAGGTCGAGATGGTCGAGCTAGGTCGAAGGTCAAGACGGATCGACTTAGGCAAAATGTTGAGACAACCCAGGACAAAGGTTGAGACAAGCAAGCCCAAGTTGAAGGTCGAGACATGTAGGCCTAAGCCGAAAGTCGAGACAAATTAACCAAAGTCTAAGCCCAAAATGGGCCAACTCAGATCGACGATCGAGTCTAATTATCTCAGACCAAATGTTGAGACCGACTGACCTAAAATCGATCGACTCAGGTTAAAGTTTGAGACACGACGTCCCAATATGAAATTTGATCGAAGTTCGAGACGGGTAGGCCCAAGAGAAAGGCCAAGACGATTTGCCCCAAGTTGAAGGCCGAGATAGGTTGTTACAGGTTGAAGGTCTACACAGGTTTGTCCAGGCCAAAGGTCGTGGCTGGCCAACTCGGGCCAAAGGTTGTAACTACCCAGCCTGGATAAAAAATTAAGATGGGTTGTTTTGTTTCAAAAGTAGAGACAAGTCTTTCCTGACCGAATATTAACCTCATCAGTTACACATAACTATATATCCTATAACTAATTTTTTACACACATGAATCAAGTTCTACTGACCTCATGAGTTGTAAAAGATAAAAAGGAGTATCCTAGAGTTAATTCCTCTTCATTTTCCTTATACCTCATAACGTTTGACTCTTTCACCCCTAACAACTTATCTACCTCATCAAAAAATTTACTCTAATATTCTATCTCTGTATAGTCAATATTGCAAAACTTCACAATAACTTTCAGTCTCACCATATATTAACATATAAACAATCATGATAATTAAAAAAAAAAAGTCTAGAAAACAAATATACATTCCAAATTTAGTTAATATCTATCATTAATCAATCTAACTCAATTCACATTCCAATTATAAAAGTGTGGATTAACTCGATATATATATATATATATATAGAGTTTGATAACTTGCGTACGCTATTTTTTCAGTTAGTACATTTTAGTAATGTGTACCGAGTTTTAGTAGACAAAAATACTATCATATATTATGGATTCTAAGTTTTAAGGTCAAGGGTATTTGAATAATTTTCATTCTCAAAACTAAAAAAAAAAACAAGAAACCCCCCAAACCCTTACTCACCTCCCTCATTCCTCTCAACCCTTTCTCTTTCATCTCTCTCACTTCAACCTTTTCTTTGTCATCCCTAGTGTAGCCCCAACTTAAAAAATCAGAAACACTCGCCTAACCCTAATCCACCTTCCTCACTTATCCAATTTGTTTCTCTCTTATCTCCATACTCTCTCTCACCCACGCAATTCCAATTGAAGTGAAATCTTTCGGATAAATCAATGCAATTAGGAGGATTCGATGAAAGGACATCAATTCAAATCCTGGATTTTCGAATTGAGAGATATTGAGAGAAATCAAGAATCTCGCTATTTCTTAGATTCATGGATAGGTTGGGGCTATAATATCACAAAAAATACCCAAGAAAACTAAAATACTGGCAATTTGAAACGAAATATAGTTCCAGATCCATGTATTCTTTTTGTACTATCTTTTTTGCACTAGATATTGGAACGAAATCTTTCATCATTTTTCAAATTCTTCTTTTTTTATCTTAGTTGTTTTCATCTTTTTCTTGGATTCGAATCCAAAAAGAGTTATAAGTTAATTAAAAGCAACCCGCGACACCACAATTTGTTGTTCTTTCTTTGTTCGATCATTTGTTTTTCACTTTAATAACAAAATTAAAATTATGGAAAACAAATGAATGAACAAAGCAAGAGCAACAAATTGCGGTATCGCGGGTTGCTGTGTATGGGTAAGAGAGAGTACGAAGATGAGAGAGAAACAAAGTGGATAAGTGAAAAGGTGGATTAGGGTTAAACGAGTGTTTCTGATTTTTTTCAATTGGGGATATAGTAGGGATAACAGAGAAAATGTTAGAGTGAGAGAGATGAAAGAGAAATGGTTGAGAGAATGAGAAGGTGAATACGGGTTTGGGGGTTTCTTGTTTTTTTTTTTAGTTTTGAGAATGAAAATTATTCAAATACCCTTGACCTTACAACTTAAAATCCATAATATATGAAGGTATTTTTGTCTACTAAAATTCGATACAAATTGCTAAAATGTACCAACTGAAAAGTTAAAAATCCCATATATATATATATATATATATATATATATATATATATATAAGTCTTGTTTTTAATTAATATTTCTTTTTCATATGTAAATTCGTACTCTCAAATAACACATAGTAGGAGAAAGAAAAAGTAATCCACAAATTATAAGGAAATTATAATAAAGAAAAAAGAGACTAATTTATTAATGAAAATAAAATAATAAATCAAGAAAATATTAGTGTGTTAATTGGATTGAGTTGTTCAATAATTTTATCAAGTCGATTCAATCTAATTATATTGAATTTAATTTTATTTATAATTTAATTAATATATGATTTGATCTCATCTAATCATATATGTAAATATACTGACCAAAATCAAGTTATTAATAGATAATAATATATAGTATAAAAGTTTAAATCTATATACTACGTATTCATAGTCCTCGAAAAATTTTAAATAATATTTTTTAAAATACAAACAATTCTTATTAACGAGGAAACATTATTGAATACATGAACACATAAATATATACCTGCATCCATTCGTATTTACAACATCACAAGCTCGTTGTCGATCCTTACTACCCCCATAAATATAAACATAGTATATGATCATCGTATGTGGAAAAGACAATCACAAAAATGTAAGGGCAAGTAATTGATATTGAATCATAATACATATAATTTTTTTATCATCAACTTAATTTAAACAATTTGTATCATATCATTTGTCATAATACTATTTTGTACATATCACAGAGATTAGGAACCTCCTTCGAATCTCATTGCCTAAACCTCATTCTTTATACGAGTATAAGAATTTAGTAAAGTCACGATGACTTCACGCTGGAACACCTTATATTAATGTATACACTACACTTTATAATATGGTCATTTCTTCCTAGAAATAAAAAAATCATATTCATAAAATTTATCCAACATACATCAATAGAATAGTTTCAGATATTTCTCAATCACACAACACACTTCAATTTCAAAGCAGTTACCCCTTTTACCTAACAGATTTACGACTTATAAACTATGTTATTCTGATTCTTAAAACTAAAACTAAAATTTCTCTTTTCGAGTTAAAATTTTACTATCATCATAAACCTAATATGAGGACTTGTTGCGTCTTATCCTATGAAGGGCGACTATAAGAAATAGACTTAAAAGTCTCAGCATCGATGTCGAAGGTTCCCTACTTTTTCAGTTTGTGTTCAAGTACACTTCACATGTAAAAGTGAGATTGAATGATATTATTAACATAACACAGGATAAAATCAATTTCAATAATAGAGATAAATAAATAAAAATGAGATTAAGAACACCTCACTTAAATAAATAAATAAAAATATAAATAAACAAAAATGAGATTATGAAAACCTCGCTAGATTAGTAAAAATAATAAAAATGAATAAATAAAAACGGGTATAAACACCTCATTAATAAAATAAACAAAAATAAGGTTATAGGCACCTAACTTAATAAAATGATAATAATAAATAAATGAAACTGAGATTATTAACCTCACTAATAAAACAAAAATAAAGACCATAAATAAATAAAAATAAGATTATAAATATATCACTAATAAAATAATAATAATAATAATAATAAATAAAAGTGAGGTTATAAATATTTTACTAATAAAATAAAAATAACAAATAAAAATAAAGACACCAAAATAAAACAAATAAATCAATAAATAAATAAATATATATATATATATATGGAATATATAAAATGATAGATGTTTTGTTTTTCTTATCTCAAAATAACTTGATCAAGTAAAACTCTATTCCTAAGAAGATTGAATAATTTTTCCAACCTACTTTAAAATCTTAATCGATAGAGAAAGAAGATGAAAATTAAGAAGAATGAAAAAGAAAGATTGATGGATGCAACTATCAAAACTCTCTTGTTTCACTTCTGTTCTTAGCATTATATAAAATATTTAAATTTTTTTTTTCTCCTATACATTCATAGTCATGTAATAGTAAATCCATAATTTATCATTTAAATATTATAATACTATTTCACATTTGATAACTTATGATAGTTGAGAGAAGATTTGCTGACTTTTGTAGAAAATTTGTTTCTTATCACATATATGAAAATAATATTTCTAATTACAAGCCTTTAAATATAAATCTAACGGTAATATTATCTTAAGAACATGTTGTAAAATTTTGAGTTCAATCCAATAGTTAACGAAACAAAAATTGAATTGTTATTAAAGTAACTCGAAATAGAAAATAAGTGACACTAGTTCAAACTATAATTTTTTTTTTCTAACTATAGACCTCTAAATGGAAATTCGGAATTCATGATAAAAATCTCATCTCAATCTAAGAGATGAAGCAAATACAATTTTTACTAAGATAAGTCAAAATTAGACATTATGTAAAGACTTAACTTTTACACTAAAATATAAAAATTATTTCTCTTAACATAAACCTCTTATTGTAAATCTCACTGGTTACATTATAGAACTATATTTTAACAATACTTTGTAAAAATTGCAGCCTAATCCAATAATATATGGAATTACAATAACAATTTTATCAATATAACTTAAAACTGAACACTAATTAATATTTCAAAATTATCTTTTAATTCTTTTACAAAACCCTTCTTCTTAATTCCATAATTTCTCAATTTATTTATAAAAACATATAAAAAAACTTAAATATAGTTAATATATATAGAATAAAGGATATTACACTTATGCATAAAATTATTTTATTTATATTGTAAATGTCTAGATGTTACATTATTAAATCATTTTTCTTTTTCTTATAAAATAGTCAATTATTTATATAATATAAGATCATTAATTAAAAATTATATAATTTTATTATTTTCAAAAATTAAATTAATTTTATATTAAATATTTAATTATGAAATTTAAATATGATTAATAACTAATATAAAAATACAACAGTAATAAATTATATTATATTTTTTTATATTTTAGATTAATTTAAACAAACTAATTTTAACGTTGACTTATTTAAAGTTTTAAATTAATCTATATAAATGTTATATTAGTTTTTAATTATATTGATATTTAAAAATTATAATTTGTAATAAAACTAGCCAAAATTTTAAGTCAATTAACTCAATCTAAATCCAAAACAGGCAAAAATAATCGGATTAAATTAAAATTAATATAAAAATTCAGAAACATAAGTCAATCCAACCTAATATAAATGTTAAATAATTTAGATTTTCTACTAAACCCAGACTAGGAATAGGATTAAAATATATTGATGCGTAACTATATTGATACTATGATAGAGCCAATAAAAGGAGACTTTTGAAAGGTAAAACCAAACCTAAAAGTTTAATTAACAACGAAATTAGCGCGCAGTTTAACATTTTATAATTTTCAGCAAACATTGCTCAGGTTATATTTGAATTATCAAATGAAACATTACTTTCATTTCTATAAATTCTCATATTTTTTTGGTAAATTTTTAATAGCATACTGTCAAATAATAATTTATTGTTTAATGACTTTTATAAATTTTTTTCTAACAAAATTTAAAGTATTTATAACAAATAGTTGTTCATTAATTTACTATAATTATTTATATAATTGATTGATTGATTTTGTTATGATTTGTTATAATTATTTATATAATTGATTGATTTATTACAATTATTCGTATTATTGATTAAGTTATTTGTATAATCTATTTTATAAATAGATTTTTTTTCTTTAAAAGATAACATAGAAAATGAGTCTTCATTATTTTTTTTTTCATTTCTTCTTCTTTAGTATAAACTTTAATCAACTAAATTAGTGGAAACATTTTTCTATCTAAAAATTATATGTATATCAATTAAGATTCTTTCTAATTTTTTTCTTATTTATAATTTTAATTTTGTGATATATTTTTTTTATATTATCCCTTTTTATGAAATATTTTATTTCTTCTTATTCCCGTATAAACTTATAAAGAGAAAAACATTATTTGACTAATTATTTACAGCTAAACATGAGCTTCGCCTACACTTGCAACTTTAAAGAAACCACGTCGTGACTGATGTCTAATTATATATTTCAATAACTATCGTAATTTTTAAATATTTTTTATTTAATTATCATTCTTATAATAAACAAAAGTATTAATCGCTTTTTACTTGTATCTTTTACACTACTTCAAATTTTAATTTCTTTACCTACATATATTTATTATGATTCAAAACTGAAAATGGTGAACTAAAAAATTATAAATACTTTATTAATGTCAAGAAAAAAAGTATTTTTCATTTTTTTAAAGAAATTTTTAATACAAAAAAAAAAGGATCGGGAGGTGGAAATTAATTAAGGAATTAAATTATCATGATTTTTGGATATTCCAACATCATGCTTAATGTCAATAAATGATTTACACAAGGTTTTGAATGTGTGTGAAATAAGAAGATTAAGAAAGTAAATTCATTGATTCCTTCTACCAGCCCAATTATGATTTGTGCACAGGCCCATCTCACTTATAAGCCCTCTATAAGCTCAATTTCAATTTCAGTCTATTAATTGTATATAAGAAATTGATAAAAATATAGTTTTTCCCTGGAGATATGATTATTATATGGTTCTTGCTTTTTGTCAAAATATATAATTGATTTTACTTAATTTACCATCATATACTTCCTTATAACCCTAACGAGATATAAATATTGTATTGTTTGTTTTCTTTTGTTGAAATATTGAAGAAGAATGCTTTTTAATTGAAATTTATGCTAAATATTTTAGTTTACCAAAAAAAATTTAACTGACCCTATGCTCTAGAATCATTTCATATTTATGCATCAACGCTTTACTGACAGAAATTTATTTGAGAATAATGTTTAATGAAATTTGTTAAGTATTTAAGAGTCCAAAAATGGTTCTGAATAGTCAGAAAACTTGTTATGATAAAAAAGCATATCAAATAGTCAAGTAATTTAGCAAGATACATTTTTAAAATAAATGCATATGCATATTAAGAGATGGTTTTCTAATAAAACAAACTTAACCTTTCTATATATATATATATATATATATATATATATATATATATATATATATATATATATATATATATATATATATATATATATATATATATATGGTATTAGCTTTCAAAATAAAAATGTCTGCATAATAGAATATTATTAAAGTTCGTTAAGCTGATTTTAAAATAATAAATAATGTTGAATAGTTTATTTTCGAGTTAATTAAAAGGATCAATAAGCAAATATACCCGTGATAAATAATTGATAAAATATTAATTAGATTAATAAGGAGCAAAGTTTTCATGATGACTACCAACTAATTAGTTAAATAATATTATTTACACATATCTCCTTGTTATTAAGTATTAAGTATGCATTTTTTATTTTAAATTAATTTATTAAGAGAAATATTGTAATTGTGAGTTAAAGAAAGCAAAATATTAAATCGTTATTAATCTAATTAGATCGTAAGAGTATTGAAGAATCATATGTCATAGAGATAAAGGGTCAAAGTCATACATTTTATTGAATCTTTAGAACATTAATAGATAATCTCACGAAGAAATACACATATATTTTATTTTAATATGTCTAAGAATAACTTAATTTTAATATATTTTTATTTTTTTATATTACGCATTTATTTGAAAATTATTTAGTTTTTATTATATGTTTTTACATTCCCAATATAAGCAAGCTATCATAGAGGGATTTTGATTTTTTTATATTACGCATTTATTTGAAAATCATTTAGTTTTTATGATATGTTTTTACATTCCCAATATTAATATAAGCTATGGTAAAGGATTTCTGAGTGTCACCACATTACATTTAACATAACCAATAGAAAGTGATTTCCAAATCATCATATAAAATTTAAGAACTATTTGAGTATAAAGAAGAGTTTTAATACCTTTCCTGAACAACTTATTTCGTTAAATTAAAATTTTATTTTATATATAGATGTGCTATGAGAATAAAAGGTGATGAATTGATACATGATTTTTTAACATCCCATAATCTCACACTTGATAATTCTTAATTTATATACTATAGCATTACATTTAAGGTAACATCCCTTAATCTTACACTTAAAAATTCATAGTTGACATATATATATGTTTTAAACTCATATTTCAACTACAAACTCATAAATATAACTCGAATTCTTCTAATTTATTCTTCTATCTCTTTCTTCATTGGCACGGGATCAGACGACATTCCTCCATCTGCTCCCGTATAACGAATTATACGATCATCGCACATACACAAACACAAACAAGTAGGGTAAGCTAGCATGCAACCAATCATTTATAAAACATGCATAATTACTTTGATACACTCCAACAAACATCATATAATAATTATGTCAGACACCCTCATACCATCATACAACAATCGCATCATAGATACTCATTCCACAATACCACAATTACTAATAGACACTCGTCCCACAATACTCAATAGACACTCGTTCCACAATACTCAATAGACACTCGTTCCACAATACCCAATGGACACTCATTCCACAATACCCAATAGACATTCATTCCATAATACCCAATAGACACTCATTCCACAATACTCAATAGACACTCATCCAACAATACTCAATAGACACTCATCCGGATGATATGTTGATGAGCGGTCATGGGAGGTTATGCACTTGTGATGACTTCTACTTCCTCTTACAAATACACTTCCAAAATACTTCATATCATCCACAAGGTTAGTCCTCAACACTATGTCCAAAACCGGCACATAGACCAGGACCTCATGCCCCTCTCACCACATAATTCATCCTTCTCTACTTGAGACTGGATGATTATTAGAGTATCAAGATAACCTCAAACTACAAGACTCTCAACATCAACATATACATAAATACCATATCATTACTGAATCTCTCCGCGAGACTCATACCATACTCATATTCCTCAACTCACATTATACCCTTACAAAATCTCCCCATAATACTCATATCATGTTCAAATGCATAAATTCAAATCCAATATAATAAAATCCAATCATCGCAAAAATCATACAAAATGAATATATCACAATAAATTAACAATACTAAAATATCACCATAAATGGTCACCGGAGAAAAATCAAATGTTTGACGAATCAAACTCACCATAAACGCTAGTACATATGACTAGTCACAACTTACTGGATTTGACCAGGGCTGCTCTATGATCAGGGATGTACCAACTCCGGTTTTTAAGATTCATCTATCCTACCATCACAATTATAAATCATAATTTCATATCTACCACAATAACATGAATTCATCATAAATTTTCATTCCAACAAGATATATTGCATAATAATTTAACAATACATAATCTGTTCAACAAGATTTAAGTTAAAAACTCGTCGAGTAGACTTCCACGAAAGAGAGGTGCGTCACAATGGACAACTTAAGTACCAAGTCTTTCCTTAGCCAAAGTGTTCCTCAACTAGTTTTAACAAATTTCTTATTTACAGATTCAAAACAACAACATATAATATTAGCACAGAAATTCACTCTAGATAGATATACAGTAAGCACCTATGTTTTTCATTAATAGTATTCACACAGAATTTCAAGACATGAATAGTAATAAAACAATACTAAATCATAATATAAAAGCTTAGAAAGGTTAGCTCCCCTACCTCTATTCCAGACTTAATCTCTTGCTCAGAATTTGTTTCCCCGAAAACCCTCCAGAACCTCTAGTCTTCTTGCAACTAAAAATTTCTTCCTAACTCTTTCTTCTTTATTTATCAAGCTTTTTCACTTGATTCTTCCTCTCTTTGTGCAGAATAGCCTCCCCTCTCATGGCTATTTATACTCCAAAAATTTTACTATTCACCAATTTTTTAATATTATTTATTATATTAATATTTTAATCACCACTTGACATATTGGATCCCTTATGGATCCCTCAATAATGCCTTAAAATCTGAGTGCTTTATCCACTATCAATATTTTAATTTTTTTTAAAGAAAAAGGTAGAAAAGAGTTTGAACTCATGTTCTTGAAATTACCACAATTTTCTACCAATTAAGCTACCAAAATTTCTTATTTAGCTTTCCACATTTTATTTTTACATAAACTTATTATATTTTCCATTCACAAAGAAATCTAGTAATAAAATTATTATTATTAAGGTAAATATTTTTCATGGGTCTTACAATTTTTAAGACAAATAAACATTTAAAGATACAAATGTGTGTGAAATAGAGAAGATATTTAATATAGTGTGGTGATATATTTTATAAATATGCATGGTTTAAACAAAATTTATAGTTTTTCGTCGAATGTACAAATAAATAACAATTCAAATTCACCTATAGACATAACAAAAAATAGTAAAAAATTATATAAAATGAAAACTGTTAGACCTCATTAAAACGCACCCAAACCCCTCTGAACGGACACTAGGTGTCAAGCTGAGGGGAGTCAGAAATCAGATAGTGGAATGCAGGTGTCAGTAGAGGAGCGGACGTTCGTTTTAAACAAAACTGAGTTTTTGAAAGTTTACGTCACACTCTCTGCATGCATCTTCTTCCCCAAAACTCTGAAATTCTTATTTCTCCTCCTTCTCTCTAAAAGCTCTCCCTTCTCTCTACCAAAACTCACCCTTTCTCTTCTCCGATCTCCGTTCAGACACCGTAGAAGCACTCCCGGCGTTAAGAGCTTCAGTTTGAACCGATTAGTTTCGAGTTCTGAACTGGTAAGTTCTTTTCTAGTTAGTCGTTCGTTCTTTGGTACATGCAAACCAAGTTCCGGTTGCATGGGTTTATATTCTCATTCTGAACCATTTTGGTTTGTGGTTTGATTTTGGTTTGAAGAGTTGATTAAGCGTTGAGGGTAGAAGAATTGTTGTCAAACAAACCGTATTCTATCTCTAGGACGATCGTTCACGCCCAGAGGTAAGGGAAACTTATCTAATTTAATTGTATGCTCGTTTGTACGTTCGTTGATAATGAATGCATGTTACTGAGTGGTTGAATGTATGTAAAGTATGAATGCTGATATGCTTGTTTATATGGAATATGATTATTTACTATGTTATGGATTGTATGAAGCATGAAAATTTATTATGATACGAATTTGTAAAGTTATGAAATTATGTATTGAGAAATAAGTGGAAGATAAATGAGTCCTGGATATGAAATTTCCCTATGATAATGTACGTTTGTCATTGAACGGTCATTGACCGTTCGGTAATACTAGTAACCTTGGTTAGACTTGGATTCTTTCATTTGGGAAGAATCTTAGTTGAGGACGATCGTCTTCTTTTCGAAATACTATGCATGAGCGATCGTTCTGAGTGGTGCTTGGTCTTACACCAAGCAATCACTCTGAGTGGTGCTTAGTCTTACACCAAGCGATCGTCTGAGTAGTGCTTGGTCTTACACCAAGCGATCGTCTGAATGGTGTTGGTCTTACACCAAGCGATCGTCTTAATGGTGCTTGGTCTTACACCAAGCGATCGTCTTAATGGTGTTTGGTCTTACACCAAGCGATCGTCTCATTCCTTTTATAATATATCTTGATGTAAATAGCGTTCATCCAATTTCAATAGAGTTTTCCTTTTCCGTGTCCGGTCATTGACTGGCCTTCGGTTTTATTGATGCTAAACTCAAATAAGCTAAGTTTTCATAAGCGTTCGGTTTCTTCATGTGAATTTTTCTAAGTATTTTTCTTTGAAGTGTCCGTAGTTATTGATTCCGGCCTAGAGCCTTAGTACTTGACTTGGTCTTTTCGGTGTTCGGTTGGAACTCGCAAGAGTCAGTTCATCTAATTGGCTCACTCCTTTTAAGTAACGATCGTTCGTTATAGTCGTTCCTGTTTTATAGGATTGAACTCGGTTTCTTTCTCAAACCGATAGTAATCCTCTCGGTCTTATTCTATTATGGAACGGGAGACTTCTCTGTCTCGCTCCAAGTGTTCTTCCTCGTTCTGAGTGAGGATTGAACGTTCGGTATCGAGTATCCGTAAGAATCTTTGAATAAAGATGAAATTTAACTTATTGGTAATGAAAGATGAATTTGAGAAAATTGATAATGAAAGATGAAATCGAGAATGATTATGAATGAAATATGAAGAGAATATGATATGAATGAAATGTTTGGATTTTGAACGAGCATTCCGGGGAGGAACGACTCATGGATGAATATTGGAATTGGTAAAGTATGATTGTGGTGATGCTAAGCTGTCGATTCATCCTGATGTTCCGTGAGTACTCGTCCTCACGTAGAGGAGGGTAGGTCATGTGTGGGAACGGTAGGAGGTCCTCGTCCTTAGGGGTACTTTGGACAGATAGGACTAACCTCGGGTGGCAGCTGATGAGAGTATTCTAGTTACTACATCACCCGGGTGCATAAAACGTCGTAGCTACACAGATTTCATACAGTCCGGACAGTCAGTCTAGTATTATGATTTATATGAAACGAATAATGACATATATCTTGTGTGATTGATTGTGTGAAATGTATGTTTATACATGAATTAAATTACATAAGCTTACCCTGTGTTTCTTGTCTTGTCTTGTTTTGTACGTTCGTCTTGTCATTGCAATGATCATCCGTGTGGATGTGAGCAGAAAGAGACGAGCTATTGGAATATGCGCTGGAAGAGGAGAACCTGGTCAAGGTTGAAGTTAAGACCGAACAGTAGGACGTTCTGTCAGTAGTTTAGTTGTTTTAAGGTGGTCGTTAGATCACCTTCCCTTTTATTATATACGACCGTTCGATATTTTTTCCTTTTGTAAACTGTTCGGTCAAACTTGTACTCCTGTGCAGTTTGAGTTTGTAACTTTTCCTATAAGGCCTTTTGGCTATAGGCTTGCGTTCGCTCTACTTTAGTGTAAGAACTGAGCTGAGCTGTAATATTATTATATGTAATCATTCTATTATATGATTTTATACTGTATTTTTGGGATGTTACAAAAACTCTATTTGAACATTCTTTTCCCATTAGACACAACCACAGATAAACTTCTCTAAAAAGATTTATAAAAGAAAAAAAAATGAATTTATCAGTTAAAGTTAATTTGTCAATAAATTAAAAAAATTAAAAAGTTGTATAAGAGAATTTATATAAATTAACTTATAAACCAATGAATTTTAATTTATGGAGAAAATAATTTAATTTTTTTATGTTTTTTCTCCTATAACTCCTTGGAAAGAAACTTATTTAAAATTATTTTAAAAATAACTAAAACATATGAAATTATATGAAAGAGTTAGTTTATACATAAATTAATTTAACTTTTTCCAAATATAAATAAATGAGTATTATGAGATTGGTTAGTTGAACATAATTAATTACATTCAGAAATGGTAATGATAGTTGTTATTTAAGTATTTTTCTTTTTAGAATATTGCATCATCCACTGGTAGACAAAACGTGTCCCTCATGCTCTTAATTCACACGTGCTCTATTGTCTCAATCAGAATTGGACCACTTCTCTTCATTCTTCAACCATAACATAGCCACGCATAACAAAACCCTAAAAAAATTTTCCTGGCACTAAAAGAAGGACGAAAAAGAGGACCACGTGCCTTGCGTGTGACGAAAACTCCTCTTCAATATTGATGCCTTAACCCTTACAAGTCACGCCATCAACCCAAATCTATCATAATATTTTAGATCAATCATCAAGGTATTATTTATTGTAAGATTTTAAATTTTCTTTTTAACGATTTTATTCTTTAAACATGTTTGATTTTGGAATATTTTATTATTTTATATTTGTTTCTACGGGTTTCAATATATATATATATATTAAAAAAACACGGTTCAATAAGATTTTTTTAATTTTTATATTATAGAATTGTTTAATTTACTTACAAATTATAACTAAATTTCGATAATTTTGTAAATTTATTATTATTTATCATTTTATTATTATTTATTATAATGTTATTATATTCTTCATTTAAGTATTAGGTTTAATCCTTTTCGACATCCCTATTTATGTACGAATGTCTCAATTGGGTCCTCGTTTTCTAAAGTGTATCAAAATGGTCCCTAATTTTGAAAATTGATATCAATTGAGTCATTTCCGTTAAGTTGGCTGGACGGCGTTAAAAAAATTGATGAGTGGATGCTGAGATGACGAACGAACGCTCGTCCATCAGCGAACGAACGCTCGTCGACCACCGAACGAACGGTCGTCCAGTGTGGAACGAACGGTCATCCAGCAGTAAGAGGTCGACCAGTGTCGAAAAGGATTAAACCTAAGTATTAATAAGAATACAGACCAACTACTTTGATTTTATAAATATAACTAAAATTTATATAAAAATACTCAATTCATAAATATTTTAACTCTCTTGTTAATTCAACGATGAAGAATATTTTACAAGTGAATATTATTTTTTCAATAATAAGAAATCTTGTCATCTATTAATAAATTTACGTTCAATATCTGAATAAAGACAATATTATTTAAAAATTGAGATCAAAATAATTATCTTCTCCTTTTTAGCATTCAAGATATTTTCTTAAAAAAATGAAATTGAAAATGCAATTGTATGAAGGTGGCATAATTAAGAATGGGGATATTGCTGCAACCAACTTATCTAACTCAATGTTGTGTGTTTTGCGTAACTGGAAAAAGGACAATGATTCAAGTTCCCTTGTCTAGTGCTTTTGCTAAGTAATAAATTCACAAAATTTAAGTCATGCTCTCTTCAGTCTTTAAGTCATTCACAAAATTTATAAAAACTTTAAATACCATCTTTATTTAGCTTCTATTTCACACTATCAACTCACCAAACCCCTTTTTATAACAATAAATTACCATTTAATTCATAACATGTAAATTCCAAGAGTTTTTTTATTGAATAAAATAAATCTTTCTGTAAATTAAAAGTAGTTTCTACATAATTTATATATGAAAATTTAATCATTAATTTTATAAATTAATATCAGCTTACAAAAAACTTATTTCAAAATTTTAATTAATATTTATGGAAAAGTTATTCCGGAAATATTCTTAATTATTAAAAAACATAAAAATTGCAATATATTTTGTTCTATAGCTTAGTATACTATATGTTAACTCATAAAGGTTAGGAGTTAATATTTGATTGACTTTAAAAAAATATAATTTAATGACAAATTATAGTATTTAAACATTATAATTTAATGACACAATAATTTCAGGTAAAAAACATATTGAAAGGTCAAAATAGTCATTTACATTTTTTATAGTTAATAAATATAATGTGATTCATTCAATGTCTTTTATATGGAATTAAATTGGGCACGTTTGATATCATAATGTATTTCTCTTTTTCTGGTGTTGATTTAGGGAGGAACTATATAGCTCTAAAATTCATGCAAGATTGCATCATAAAGGAGTTGACTATGGAGGAAGTGATGCTATAACCAAAAACTTGTACGAAATCTCAACCAATTAAATTTACAACGAGATTAACTTATGAGATAATGAATAATATTAAATATCCACTCTTTATTCAGAGGACAAATAATTGTTTCAATATTTTAAGTTTTACATATTTCACTTTTAATATAATAAGAAAAACAAATTATAGTTTTGTATAAAAAAAATTATTCTATTGATTTTTTTTTAAACTTTGTTAATGTTTAAAATAATTGAATACGTGTTTGACTCTTAAAAATTGTAGCATGTGTTTATTAAAGAAAAGTAATGTTAATATGTAATTGAATTCCTTTTACCTTTTGTTTTTTTTATAAGTTTAAAATTCATAATGATATCTTAAGTTTAATTACATATTAATGTTAAATTTTTAATAATAAACATAACAACTACTAAAAGTTAAAAACATGTTCAATTATCTCAAACATTAAAGGAGTTTAAAATAAATTTACAAAATTAAAGTTTGTTGTACTAAGACAATAATTTTTTTTATTGTATATAAAAGCAAAATATGTCAATACTTCTATTAAAGATTCAACATCGATTAAAGATAAATCAGATTTATAGTATATAAGTGATTGTAAATCTCACTTCACAAGCCGATTTTGTAAAGTTGAGTTAAGCTTAAACTCAACCTCTTAATATAATATCAAGAACATTCTAAGTCTATCCTAACGAAACTTGTTGTTTGTTAAGTTAATCATCCCACCGATTATTGGCCTACTATCAAACTATGCATTAATGTCTAATTTTACTCTTAAAATGTACATGCTTTGTTGTGAGATTGAATATCAGAGATCTTAAAAACTTGTTATATTAAATTGGCTATTTACCCTTAGTTCAATGGTGAATTTTAGTGGGAGTGAAAGAGTCTCAACCTTTTAACCTCATCTTTAGATCTACCATTCTCAATACTTATTTTGAGAGCATAAAAAGGATTAATGTTATTAATGACTAAAGAGGTTGCAATTATTTCACCTTTTTTTCATGTAATTAATGTGAGATAGTACATCTATGGGAGATTTGTTATTTGTTGGGTTTATCGTGTCATTGGTTATTGAGTTGTTATCGAACCATTCATTAATGTTTAATCTTACGCTTGAGATATATATGTTTTGATAAGAGGAGCTTTGTTGGAAATCAGAGTCTTAAGAACTTGTTATATTAATTTGACTATTTACTCTTAGTCCAATGGTGAATTTTAGTAGGGGTGGAAGAGTCTCAACCCCCTAACTCCATCATTAAATCTACTGTTTCCAATAAAAAGGATTAGTGCTATTAATAACTAAGGAGGTTGCAATTATTTCACATTTTTTGTTTATGTACAATTAGTGTGAGATGGTACATATATCGAGAGATTTGTTGTTTCTTGGGTTTATCGTATCATTGGTTATTGAGATGTTGTCGAACCATTCATTAATATTTAATCTTACGTTTGAGATATATATGTTTTGATACGAGGAGCCTTGTTCGAGAATATAGTCTTAAGAACTTGTTATATTAAACCGATTATTCACTCTTATTTCAATGGAAAGGATTAGTGTTATTAATAACTAAGGAGGTTGCAATTATTTCACATTTTTTGTTCATGTACAATTAATGTGAGATTTGTTGTTTTTTGGGTTTATCGTATCATTGGTTATTGAGATGTTGTCGAACCATTCATTAATATTTATTCTTACGTTTGAGATATATATGTTTTGATACGAGGAGTCTTGTTGGAGAATATAGTCTTAAGAACTTGTTATATTAAACCGATTATTCACTCTTAGTTCAATGGAAATGATTAGTGCTATTAATAACTAAGGAGGTTGCAATTATTTCATATATTTTTTTCATGTACAATGTGAGATGGTATATCTATTGAGAGATTTATTGTTTATTGGGTCTATTGTGTCATTACTTATTGAGTTGTTATTAGATCATGTATTCACGTCTAGTTTTACGTTTGAGATGTATATATTTTAGTGAAAGGAACTGTTGGTAGGATGGTAACGAGTCAGGTGGGTCGGGCACGGATAATGCTTACATGCTACTTGACCCACAACAAAAAAAATCTATTTATTACCTGCCTCGTAATCCACCAGTTGATACCCGTTTAAAAAAATATTTGTGGGTATTTTAAAACTTGCAGATACTCGTGGATTTCTGCGAATATTTAAAAAATATATATTTTATAAATTTTTAAAATAAAATCTAAATAAAACTACACAAAAAATTATAAATTAAATTAAATATAAATTTTAATTAAATTTAAGCTAACAAAATATAAATTAAATTTAATAAAATAAAAATTAAATTTTTATTTTAATTTATTGCGAATAATGAATATCTGCATGTATGAGTAATATGATATCTACACTTAACTCGTTTATAAGCGGATATTAAAGTACCCGCTACTCGTAAGTACTAACTATCCATCACAGATTTTATCAACGGATACCCACAAATACAAATAATTTTGAAATTAAACTTATTATTTATTTTTTATATTAAACTTATTATTTACCTTAATTCAGTGATGAACTTTAATAAGATTGAGAGAGTCTCAACCATCTAACTCCATCGTTAGATATACCATCTTGTAAGACCATAGAAAATTATTAATACTATTAATGACTAAAAATATTACAATTATTTTTTTTATTCAACGTGATGGTACACACGAGGAAAGATGAACTTATACACATTATCTTACATGTGTAAAAGATAATTATAATAACTTTATATAAAGATTAGACATCAAAACTAATTTGAATATATTATTTTATTCTCCAAATTATTAATCAAGTAAATGTTTTAGTTGATTAACTCTAAAATCAACTATCATTAAAAATGGTTAGAATTTGAGACTGGAAAGAACCAAATGATTCACAATTTTAGAAGTGAGCTCAATTACTAAACCCCAAAACCTCTGCCCCCACATAACCTACGATGTCGTAAGAATAGCCCAAAACTCAATTGAAAGAACATTAACCAAAAAGAAAATTAGTCTAAGTGACGTTTATTCTAAGCATAAGATATTGGAGATCTATGTCCATCTCAGGAGACGAAAGCTATGACACGTAATGATAGGTTTCGTTAGGTTAAAGGGTGTTAATCAATGTCAAGAAAAACTCTCACATTCCAACGATTTTGATTGTTTGATTGGTTTCTAATTTAAACTGAACTTTTTGACCATGCTTTGATCATTGTATTATAATAATCGGAGATCATTCACAACCATCCAATTATGTCGTGTAGCACATGATAATTCAAACTAAAAAAATTGAAGTTGTTCAACACGAAAAATTATCTTTATTTGGGTTGAGATTATGATTATTACTTTACTTGGGGGTAATAGTTCTCGAACAACCATAAGGCTCAATTTTTCGTCATGATTTTATTACTTGCCTTCGTTGAGCTTCTAGAAAGAGGAATGAGCTAATGCTCTTACATGCCATTTGGTGCTTTTGGCCGAAACTTAATTGTTGTCCCAATAACTAAGTTTCAAAGTTTGCTTAAAAGACTTTTCGAATTGAAGTGCGTGGAAAAGTTCGAAGTTTTCAAAAGATTTTTATTTATATATATTTAGAAAAATAAGATAATATTACATTCTTACTTTTCATTTAAGTTTTAGTCAATATATACACATATATTGTAATGTAAAAAATATGAAATAAGAAACATCATAACTATTCTGCTGTGATAAAAAAAAAAAAAACGAAGTTACACATTTTTAATATAAAAATGTCTTCATATCATGGGAGCCTTTGGTATACAGATTTCTACTTTCTTTTCCCATTCATGATAATAATGTTTTTTAGGATATATTTTTCCTTTTTAGAAATCCTGTTTCTCACTAATGTTATAAATATGTCAATATTAGGTATGCCAAAAAATATTTCTGAAAAGGAGAGATGTAATTAAAAAGTGTTTTCACCAAACTTAGAGATTCTTACTTAATTTTATGAACAAAATAACATAAACATTCGAGTCAATAATTTTTTTTAAGATTTTTATAAATATAAGTAATTAATATTAGTTATATTTATAAAATCTAAATCGTGAATCTATGTTTTCATTAACATAATACTTATATTAAACATATAATAATCGCATAGTTAATAATAATATAATAATATCTCATTATAAATAATAATTATAATATTAAATTGTTAAGATTAATGATGACATACAGATTGTTAAATAAATATAAAGTTGAGCTGTTATATAATAAAGAAATTTAACGAAATTATTGAATTGTATTTTTAGTATGTTTATTAGGTCGAATAACATCATTTCTCTACCATTTTCTCATTTTTATAAATAAAGGAAAATAGTAATGAAAGGAACAAATACACGAATAAGCATGAATAAAAATATGGTTTAGCATGAATTAGCATCATATATTTAATTAAATTAGTTTAGTTTGGGTTTAAAAAAGATCAACTAATCTAAACTAATTCAGTTATAATAATATTAGATTTGTTTTCCTCAAATTATGCTGAAAATTGAGTTTGTGTGTTATAAAAAAATATCTATGGTCTATTTTATATTAACGTAAGGTTACCTAAATCTTGTTTGACTATATATTTATTTGTTTACTATTTCTTACATTTGTTACTTTTATATATATATATATATATATATATATATATATATATATATATATATATATATATATATATATATATATATATATATATATATATATATATATATATATATATATATATATATATATATATATATAGGTTTGCTAACGCGCGTATGTCTGTTTTTCAGTTGGTACATTTTAGCAATGTGTACCACTCCAATATTTTTTCTGTCATCCTATGATAGCCCCAATTGAAAAAATCAGAAACACTGGCGGTTAAACAATCTTACAAAAAATGATTTTATAATGAGTTTTCATTTTATAATTTTTGTCTTATCTAATTTTATCCAATTTTCACAAGCATAAAGGAATTGGTAAGTGACCTGCAAAAAATCAGAAATACTCGCTCTTAAATGTAACATCCCCTAATCTCACACTTGATAATTCATAATTGATATATTGTACCATTACATTTAAGGTAACATCCCATAATCTCACACTTGATAATTCATAGTTGATATATATATATGTATATATATATATGTATATATATATATATATATACATATATATATATATATATATATACATATATATATATATATACATGTGTGTGTGTTTTAAACTCAGATTTCAATTACAAACTCATAAATATAACTCGAATTCTTCTAATTTATTCTTCTATCTCTTTCTTCATTGGCACTGAATCAGACGACATTCCTTCATCTGCTCTCGTATACACAAACACAACAAGTAGAGTGAGCTAACATGCAACAAATCATTTATAAAACATGCATAATTACTTTGATACCCTCAACAAACATCATATAATAATTATGTCAGACACCCTCATACCATCATATAACAATCGCACCATAGATACTCATCCCATCATACCACAATTCCTAATAGACACTCATCCCACAATACCCCATAAACACTCATCCCACAATACTCAATAAACACTCATTCCACAATACCCAATAGACACTCATCCCACAATACCCAATAGACACTCATTCGGATGATACGTTGATGAGCGGTCACGGGAGGTTATGCACTTGTGATGACTTCTACTTCTTCTTACAAATACACTTCCAAAATACTCCATACCATCCACAAGGTTAGTCCTCAACACTATGTCCAAAACCGACACACAGACCAGGACCTCCTGCCCCTCTCACCACATAATTCATCTTTCTCTACTTGAGACTGGATGATTATTAGAGTATCAGGATAACCTCCAACAACAGGTCCCTCAACATCAACATATACACAAATACCATATCATTACATAATCTCTCCACGAGACTCATACCATGCTCATATTCCTCAACTCATATTATACCATTACAAAATCTCACCATAATACTCATATCATGTTCAGATGCATAAATTCAAATCCAATATAATAAAATACAATCATCACAGAAATCATACAAAATGGATATATCACAAAATAAATTAACAATACTAAAATATCACCATAAATGGTCATCGGAGAAGAATCAAATGTTTGACGAATCAAACTCACCATAAACGCCAGTATATATGACTAGTCACAACTTACTGGATTTGACCAGGGCTGCTCTATGATCAGGGATGTACCAACTCCGGTTTTTAAGATTCCTCTATCCTACCATCACAAATATAACCTTAATATAAACGTTCTGGGGAACTAAGAAGTTGAATCTGGCATAGCCAGTTAGACATCTTCTTATCCTTCGAGAAAGATGAATCCATCACATATTTTATATCAATTGAGTATATTGCATAATAGTTTAACAGTACTTAATCTGTTCAATAGGATTTAAGTTAAAAACCTATCGAGTATACTTCCAGGAAAGAGAGGTGTGTCACAATGGACAACTTAAGTACTAAGTCTTTCCTTAGCCAAAGTGTTCATCAACTAGTTTTTAACAAATTTCTTATTTACAGATTCAAAACAATAGCATATAATATTACCACAGAAATTCAATATAGATAGATATACAGTAAACACATATGTTTTTCATTAACAATATTCACACAGAATTTCAAGACATGAATAGTAATAAAACAATACTAAATCATAATATAAAAGCTTAGAAAGGTTAGCTCCCCTACCTCTATTCCAGACTTAATCTCTTGCTCAGAATTTGTTTCCCCGAAAACCCTCTAGAACCTCTACTCTTCTTGCAACTAAAAATTTCTTCCTAACTCTTTCTTCTCTATTTCTCAAGATTTCTCACTTGCTTCTTCCTCTCTTTGTGCATAATAATCTCCCCTCTCATGGCTATTTATAGTCCAAAAATTTTACTATTTAACAATTTTTTTTAATATTATTTATTATTTTAATATTATTTTATTATATTAATATTTTAATCACCACTTGACATATCTGATCCTTCAATAATGACTTCAAACGTGGAGTATTTATCCACTATCACTATTTTAATTTTTTTTTCTTAAAAACAAAAAGGTAGAAAAAAGTTTGAACCCATGTTCTTGAAATCACCACAATTTTTTATCATTTAAGCTACAAAAATTTCTTATTTAGCTTTCCACATTTTATTTTTACATAAACTTATTAATTATATTTTCCATTCACAAAGAAATTTATCACTACTAGTAATAAAATTGTTACTATTAAGGTAAATATTTTTCATGGGTCTTACATTAAACAATTTCTTACAAAAAAATGATTTTATAATGAGTTTTCATTTTATAATTTTTGTCTTATCTAATTTTATCTAATTTTCACAAGCATAATGACATCAAAGGAATTGGTAATTGGCCTGGAAAAAAAATCAGAAACACTCATTGTTAAACAATTTCTTACAAAAAAATGATTTTATAATGAGTTTTCATTTTATAATTTTTGTCGTATATAATTTTATCTAATTTTTACAAGCATAATGACATCCAAAGGAATTGGTAATTGACCTAGAGGATTTTTTGTAGAGATGATGATTCAACATATGCAGATGATGAAATTAGAGAGGTTAGTGAAGATGGTGAAATTGAAGAGATCTTGAATGAACCTTTGGCTGAAGGTGAATATGTCAATGACTCAACTCTTTCAAAGACAAATTGTTTAACGGCAAGTGTTTCTGATTTTTTTCAATTGGGACTACAGTAAAGATAAGAGAGAAAAGGTTGGAGTGTGAGAGCTGAAAGAGAAAGGGTTGAGAGGAATGAGAGAGGTGAACAAGAGTTTGAGGGTTTCTTTTTTTTTTTTTTAGTTTTGAGAATGAAAATTATTAAAATACCCTTAACCTTAAAACTTAGAATTCATGATATATAAAGATATTTTTGTCTACTAAAATCCGGTACACATTGCTAAAATGTACCAACTGAAAAACAGGCGTACACGCGTTAACAAACCATATATATATATATATATATATATATATATATATATATATCATTACTCTTTTTTACTTACAATACGACAAAAGCAAAAGCAAGTACACAACATACTATCAATTAGAACATTTCACAATGCTTGATAAGCATATAAGAAATTCTAATGCGTAAACATAGTAAAAAAAATAGAGAGAAAAAATTAAGCAATAAGTATTAAATAAAATATATTATTCTAAAGTTAAAGAACAATTGGTCGGGTCTTCAGTTTATTAAAAACTCAAGAATTTAATAAGCTATAATTGGATTAATTCACTTTAAAAAAATAGCAGGACTAACTTGAACCAATTTAATGGTTTGGTTTGAATTGTCAAATCCATTAAATTAATTCGGTTCAATGAATAGTCATAACATAGACCTACATCACATATAAATGATTATGATTAAAAGTTATTAAATAATCACATAACTTTATAACTTAATTTTGATAATTCATGTGTGATTTTATGATCTTTATGTTATCCCTTTACCTTTTTATACAAACACTTCTTATACTCAATGAATCTAAGAATATTGGTAGTACTTAATATAATAAATTTTAGATTTAGTAATTCAAAGAAATAATTGTTGATTGTCCTCTTAAGATTATTTATTTTAATTTTTTTTATCTATTGCTTATTGATAATGTGATACATATACATCTAGTCATTCTAATAATAACTTCAATTTAGGTGTCTAATTGATCAGGGCTATACCACTTATTATACCAAAAAAAATTACTTCAATCAATGTGTGATATAATGTGCTTTATATATGAAATTTATTTTGTTCCCGGACATTAATTTTTATTTAAAATAATTTAAGTAGGAAAAAATAACCAGGTTTTTTTTTAGAATATTTCTATTGCATTAATAAAAACAAGCGATTACTTTCTTGAAATAAGTTTAAAATACGTTTTTAAGATTATTTTAAGCATTTATAAATACTATTAAATGATAGATAGACATGTGCGTAAATTTTTGTGTGGTCAAATATAAGTGGTTAATGTATTTATTTATTTATTTTTGTTATGTATGACTCTAATTCCCTCTATTTTTCTTCTATCATCTTTTAAGCAAGCCACAATTAGTATGTGTTTTAACTTTTCTTTATGATAATTAAAAAATAATAAAATAAATACTATTGTTATCATTATAATTATAAAATTAAATATAATTTTTTTCTAATTTTATTGTAAATAGATTTCATGTATTTTATATGTAATTATTTAATTAAAAAATAGTTAAATTTAATGAAATGGTTCCTTTAAAGATATAATTGATAAAATAATTATTTTAATTTAAAATAACTTATATTTAAAGGATAAAATTAGAAAATAAATGTGAATACCAAAAAATGAATCATCTTTATGTGTTTGTGTGTGTATATATATATATATATATATATATATATATATATATATATATATATATATATATATATATATATATTATTTGAATTATTTTAATGTATATGTATAGTTTAGTAAAATTAATTATTAGTGAATACACCCCTAGCTATATTCTAATAATCTAATTTATTGAATTATAAGTGTTTGGAAAAACTATTTTAAACTAGCTTTAACGTAAAATTACATAAAAATATAATTATATAAATACAATTTTTAATTTTTAGATAAATATATATTTTTACATGATTATAAATTTATATTTTTTTAAAGTAAATCTTTTAGAGCATAAATCCCAAAGAAAAGAAAGCTTTTGTCTTTACGAAATAAAAATAAATAATAACTGATAAAAAAAAGTATTAAAATATCAAAAATAGTAATAAAAGATTTAAACAAAATTTAAAGTTAATTGAAATAACTTATAACTTAGAAAGTAAAATTTATCAAATGAACTACTTTAAAATATTTTATCATATAGTTTTCTTGCATTGGTTAAACTAAATTTTAGACTAATACAGTAAATTACTACTAGCATTAAAAAAAAAAGAAAAAACAACAGAGTTTTTCAATCACTTATTACTTGGGGAATACAAATTCTACCAGTAGTTTCAACCTTTGAACGAGTTTCATATGATCCTTCAATTTTTGAAAGCTGAAAGGAAGATCTACCAACGTCACAAGTTACAAGAAACAATGATGATAAATAACTTTACACATTTGAAACATTGAAGGCATTTAGGACGAGCTTATTATTAAATAATTTAACTTATTTTCATTTAACAAAATCTATGTAAAATTGACTGAATGAAAAAAAAAATTAACAACAAATATTACGGAGAAACGTTTATAATTAGGAAGAGGAGGAAAAGGTCTCCAGAACATATTTATTTAATGGGAAAAGAATGGAATTTTCTCTTTAATATTTGACTGCTATCTAAACCACCTGCACCAGTTGACTCGTACTCTTCTTCACCCTATACGACTTGTAATTTGTCAAGTCCATAGATTCACACAATAGCACTGTCACAAAATTCAACCCTCAAATAAAACTAACTTGTAAAAAAGATACCAAACTTTCAACCCTTATGGGTGGTTCAACCCTTCAAAGTTCATACCCACCCAACTCGCCAAATGCTTCCCCACATTAATTTTTTTCAAACTTCATCTAACTATGATACAAAACAAGGAATCTGCCCTTCATTGCCACCCCATCTACCTCATCCAAACTCTTCAACTCTTAATGTGCACCAATCTAAACCCTTTCCCTAATTACACACACTTAACATCCAATCATACTTAAACCCCACTTCCACGTGTCCTTTGCCGACTAATAACCTTTGCCATCAAAATTAGGCCACGTTGACCACTCTACACACAGAACAAAGGATAGAGAGTGTGTGCCAACCAAATTAAGTACCCAACCAATAAAAACAACCTTTTTATAAAAACTTATACTCAAAAGTGTCTTCTTTCAATTCCACACACATATATATAAATAAGGCCACAATGACCAAACTCAAACTCCTCACAAAACCCTTCACTTTTTTACTTTCCAAATAAACAACCATGGGGCGGTGGCAAAGAGGCCACACCATTGGCCGGGGCTCATCAGCCACCGTCTCCACCGCCACCTGCTGCGCCGGTGGCGCTGTCTTTGCCGTGAAGTCCGCGGAGCTGTCTCAATCGGAGTCTTTGAAAAGGGAGCAGAACATTTTGTCCTCTGTAAGTAGTCCTTATGTGGTTGCGTACAAAGGGTGTGACGTTACGATGGAAAACAACAAGCTCTTGTTCAACCTCTTCATGGAGCACATGCCCTTTGGCACGGTTGCTCAGGCGACTCGCCGGCACGGTGGCCGGCTCGAGGAAGCGGCTATGGCACGCTACACCAGGCAAATTGTGCAGGGGCTGGAGTACTTGCATTCAAAAGAGTTGGTGCATTGTGACATCAAGGGTGCTAATATCTTAATCGGTGAAGATGGGGTGAAGATTGGAGACTTGGGGTGTGCTAAGAGTGTGGTGGATTCCGCGGTGGTGATCGGCGGCACCCCGATGTTCATGGCCCCGGAGGTGGCGCGTGGAGAGGAGCAAGGGTGTGCCAGTGACGTTTGGTCACTTGGGTGTACTGTGGTTGAAATGGCCACAGGTGATGCACCGTGGCCTAGTGTGGAAGACCCTTTTTCGGTGCTTTATCATATTGCATATTCTGGTGAAGTGCCTGAGATTCCTTGTTTTCTATCTGAGGAAGCAAAGGATTTTTTGGAGAAGTGCTTGAGGAGGAATCCACAAGAGAGGTGGAAGGCTGGTGAACTTTTGAAGCATCCATTTATTGGAAAATCATGTTCCAACAATAAGGAAATTTTGGAATCTAATTCAAGTTCCCCAACTAGTGTTCTTGAGCCATGCTTTTGGAGCTCTGTGGAAGAGTCAGAAAGTGTTGGCGATTTGATTAACAACCCAAGAAAGTTTGAACTTTTGGCTGCTGGGAGGGTCAGAATGTTGGCTCTGTCTTCTGGGCTACCCTGTTGGGCACAGCATGATGATGAAAATTGGATCACGGCCAGAGGGAATGGAGGGAAAGGTTTTGGCAATGGTGGGTCAGGGACAGCTTCTGCTAGTCATGAGTTGTCTCACTAGGAATGGTGAAAAGCAATGTCAGTGGTAGAAATTAGTGGACATGTTTGTCAGGATCACAAATGTAGAGTGCTAGTGTTGTAGTTAGTGATCTCATTTTTGACCCAGGCATTGCTTAGATGCTATTCCCTTGACATTAGATTCTTGTTTATAATTCAATTATTCAATATTTCATTCTCCCCTGTTTTATCAATCTCTCTTTAACTTCAAACAACAAAAAACTACTTACACCTTTTTTCTATTCATTTCTCATTTTCTTATTTTGGGTCTAATGTGAACAATTGGCTATACAAAAAGGTCTAAATTCAGTTTAGGCACTAATGTTTAAAACAAGTAAATAAATGTCTGATCTTTTAGAATTTTTTGCTCTGTTCAGACCATGACCAAATCAAATTTAATGTAGACTTAAACTTGAAAAATTCAAACTATAATTCATTGGTAGAATTGGGTTAAATTGAGTAATTTTCTCACCTTTAAGTACTTATTGTATTTATGTTTGACGTTTATCTTTAATTTCACTCATAGTGAAATCGCTTTATACACATAAATCCTTCTCATTGTATTATGTGTCATTATTAGGTATAATGCGTGCTAAATTTCTGTCCTTACATATCAGTTTCAATTTTCTTACGTGACATTGGTACCCATATTAAGAGTGATTTCATACATAAAAATTTAAAAACGTTTTTCACGTGAGACCAAAAATGAATAATATACTCGTGGAGAATAAAGCTTTAGATATATTTAATAATCGAGCCTCATCCGTAACATTTTTCCGGACTTAAACAGATATTTTTGGATTTATCTGTGTATCTTCCTAGAGGCATCCGAAGAGAATATAGTAGTAACTTTTGTTACTTTTTCGTTCAAAGGTAACAACATGAAAAATGGAACAAGGTTGTACGACAGCCTCCTTTGAAAATCGAACTTTGTTGATTTGGTGGAAAAAGCTAATTAAGTGAGATAAAACAAGGTAGGGAAAGAGAACAAGGTGGCATGGCTGGTCCCAATCTGTTTTTTCTGGTACATCTGAAAGAAGAAACAAAAACAAAGCATGAATAGCAATTTCCTAAAGACACCTAACCGACCCCATCATATCATACTGAACTTGGCTTCAACCTATCTTCTATTATTTGAGATTGTTGATTCCAATGGACATGAGCATAGGGAACCATCATGGCCACCCTTTGGAGCAATGTCTCTCAATGTCCTTGGTTGGTGGCTTTACTTTGTCTTTTTTTTTTTTTTTACCTTTATAAAGACTCATGTATATTGGTAGGTTTAGAGATTAAATTGTGTTGGTTAGCAGGGAAATTATCTAGTCATTAAATTCCACTCTCCACCAAATCAATGTAGCTTTATACAAACGTTGTGTGCATCATCCATAGGACTCTCAACACAGCTTTTTAATTCAAGTGTGTTTTAAGTTTATTGTACATATGGTGATTTAATGGCATGATGCAAAATCATATTCAGTAATATTAATGTTAGAAGTTCAATAAAAACAAGAAATCTCACTTATATTTTTATTCAAATAAAATGATCGTAATGGGACTTAATTATTATTTTGATTCTAATATTTACGAGATTTATTTGATAATTTTTTTATTCTTACTTTAATTTTTATTTTATTTAAAAGGATTTAATTTGATCTTTTCATTAAATTGAGATTAACATAGTTTCAGAGGGACTACACATCATTATTTTTATTTTTTTTTATTTTTTTATTTAGATTTTTTTTCTTTTCTCTTTGTTTTTTTATTCCAAATACATTATTTCTCTATCACCATATTCTTTGCTATTTAGTGTAACATTCCATTTTAACATATCTCATTTTAATTGTATCAAACTACTAAAATAAAACATTACATATATGATAATGGAACCACTAGATGAAAACAAACCTACAAAAGACAAGAGATCTACCTCTGTAGAACCATCTAACAACCCATATGCTTCATCCTCACCTCTCTCTAGAACAACTAAAAAGATTGTCTCCCTAAACTCACATCATTTAGGTGATCATTGCAAAAGAGAAAACAACACAGACAGAAAAAAACAAAAGCAAGAGTAAGTTAGTGGTAAAACAATTTATCATAATAAAATAACATTACATCATGTATTATACTTCACACAGTATAAAACACCCATCCAAATCATATCACAGACTTATACTTGACTCATTCGGATATAGTATGAATATCAAACTATGACAATTTGTGCACCTTTCATGATGAAACAACTGACCCACCCCAAGCTATCACACAAGGTTAGTCTGTTATCACTCGCCTTAGGCCAAGGTAAAACCACTAGACTAGGATCTCCTGCTATTCTCACGACATGTCTCACCCCTTTGTACTTGAGAATGAATGACCATTAGAATGTCAGGATGAACTCCAAGACTGAGGTTCCTATATTTATACTTACAATACTTGAAACCGACACCAAGAAGTTTCACCTTGGAACTCATTTTCACAACTTTGAAACCATTGACATCATTTCACATTCACATAGTATAAAAATACAAGAAATCATTGAGCATACATTAAAGAACCAAAAACACCCTTACAAGTCATCAAAAATCACACAATAACACAATTTTCTTCATAGTAGCTTGATATCCACACTAAGTAAGGAAAACAGCTTCAAAACCTTCACCAACAACTCTAAAAGGGTCCAAAACCTCTAAAACGTCTTAAAGAATATCTAAAACTAATATCAAGAACCCTGAATTTGAGATCCCAAAACCTGGAAACCCAAAATTGGTGTAGTGGCACTTAGCCCCCCATAAAAGGGCGCTCAGGTGCCAGATCCCTGGACAAGGGTGCTCAGGGGGTGTCTAAGGGCGCTCGAGCGAATTCTTCTCGCAAAAAGCGTGCCCAAAAGGGTGCTTAGGGCACCTGAGCGTGACATTAAACTTCAAATACCTCTAATTTTGACCTTAGATACCCTATACACAAGTCCAACTAACTCCTAAGGTCTCCTAGGCACTAAGAAAACTCATTATTCACACGTCTAACTCAAAATGGCTACCTCAACCCAAATACTACCTTAAATCGTACCAAATTCAATTCTATACTTTGAAATACTCAATTTCTTCAACAAATAGCTTGAACAAGTCCAAATGGACTCAATAAGAGACTTCCAATCATTACAAGTAGTCTAAAACATCTAATTCAATATTTCACTTGTCAAAACCTCTAAATCTAGCCAAAACCAACATCAAACACTCTTGTATCAGTTTTATACCCTTCTCACAACTTAAAACAATTATAAATCACCTCCAAGACATACCTAAACACTCAGTTTTATACCAGATTTGTTTTCATTACTTTTTATCCATTAGAACCTCCAAAAATATTTATGAAATACCATTATGACTTTACTATAGTAACTACCATCCTTTCATACATCTCATACTAGATAATTCTCATCATATACAAGTTATTAATGACCATAAAAACTGTTTTACATCACAATTTCTAACTTTAAACCAAGAACTTAGAAAATCACCTCTTAAACCTCTAAATTTTAGACAAAAACTCACTTATTACTTTTACTTAGTACCATTACCAAATCTTAAACAGTTTAGTCAACGTAATACACAACTAAAAATACCTTTATAACTAATAGAAATCACTGTAAGTTTCAACATAACAATCACACATTAGATTTCACACATTTTCACATCATTCCATAACAATTTCAACCACTTAACATATTAGAAATCACAATTCAATTTAATAGTACATTTTAGGCACATCATTATCAACTCATGAATTATAACTTTTCTATCAATCAAACTTGAATTAAGCTAGCTTCCCTTACCTTACACCAAAGATACGAAATTCTAAGAACATATACCCTTTTTGCTTTCCGCACAAGAAGCTCTAGAACACCTATGAATCACCAAATTGTGATAGGAAAGAGTCCTTATGACCATAAATTATAAGAGAATTAGGAAGAGGAAAAAAAAGACACATGTGACAAAGAATCGCTTAGCGGAACTTCAAATTAGGAACGAAAGAGAAAAATGAGTTGAAACTTACTTGCTCTATTTTAGAAATTAATCGGATAGATGTGGAAATTACTCCACCATGATTTCTTAGGAGCTTCTTGATTGTCAAACAAATGATCGAGGAGCTAGAATCTTTAGAGAGAAGGCAGAGAACTCTAAAAAAGTAATTTCTAGAGTGATGATACACTTTAAAATAATGAATTTTAGGTACATCATCATTATCAACTTATGAATTATAAATACAAGTCAAAAGTTTGGTTGTTGAAACTTTTACTATGCATTTATTGTAGTAAGAGTAACTAATATTTATTTTTTAAATTTTTTTTAAGAATATCTTTGAATTTAGGCCAACATAATATCAAATTTTCCTTTATCTAATGCATAAACATTCCCCTACCATGTAACATTGAGTTAATTTTAAGATGATAAAATGAGTTAATTTTAGATTTGTCTGAGTATTGACCATCCAAAATTAAATCAACGAGAGTTTAGTCATAAAAATCGAGTTAAAACTATTATGTATTTTCGTTATGTTTAGATTGGTAAGTGTTACTATGGGCTCATTGCTGACCGAACGGTAAAGGTGCATGAGAGCCTCTACGTTACTTTGGGCTCATACACTACCGATTGATTACGATGACATACGACCCTAAGAAACCGAACGGTCAACGTGCATGAAAGAACCTCTCAGCCATTCGGTCCCGACAAACCTTTGAGTAGAGTTAATCACAAATAAATGTGATAACGGCTACTGTTAAACAATTAAAGTTTGCATTAATGACCATTAAGAGGTAAATTAATTGGTCAGATTCCTTTAAACTCTATAAATACGGGTTTAAGATTCGAGGTAAACTCACGTTTTGCTCACTACTAAATTATAAAAGGCCTATAGAGAAAATTTCTGACATGAGCTTCAGAGTGTCTTCTGCAGGTCACCCTCCATTCGGTGTTCGGTTAACTGGAGCTAGGAGAAGCACCTTAGAATAGTGCTCGGTGTGTTGAGGGAGAAGAAGTTGTATGCAAAACTGTCTAAGTGTTAATTCTGGATGAATGAAGTACAGTTTTTGGGTCATGTAATCTCAGCGGACGACATTTCTGTGGATCCTGCAAAGGTGCAGGCGGTGCTTCAATGGGAACGACCTCGTTCGGTCACTGAGATAAGAAGTTTTGTGGGATTAGCGGGCTACTATAGGCGATTCATTGAAGGATTTTCCAAGATTGTAGCGTCGTTGACTCAATTGACTAGGAAAGATCAACCGTTCGCATGGACTGATCGCTGTGAAGCTAGTTTTCAAGAGCTGAAGCAAAGGTTGACGAGCGCTCCTATACTAGTAATTCCGGATACAGGGAAATGTTTTGAAGTCTTCTGTGATGCTTCATATCAGGGTTTGGGTTGTGTGTTGATGCAAGATAAAAGAGTGGTTGCTTATGCTTCTCGGCAGTTGAAGATTCATGAGAAGAATTATCCAACTCATGACTTAGAATTAGCAGCAGTGGTGTTTGCTTTAAAGATTTGGAGGCATTATTTGTATGGTGCTCGGTTTCAAGTGTTTAGTGATCATAAAAGTTTGAAATATCTCTTTGATCAAAAGGAATTGAATATGAGGCAAAGAAGGTGGATGAAGTTCTTAAAAGACTATGAGTTTGAACTGTTGTATCATCCAGGAAAAGCTAACATTGTGGCTGATGCATTAAGCAGGAAGATTGTCCATATTTCTTCTATGATGGTCAAAGAACTCTATTTGGTTGAGAGTTTTAGAGATTTAAGGTTGCAGTTCGAGTTAGAATCGAGCGGTATAAGGTGTTGTACCCTTAGAATATCTAGTGACATCTTTGACCGAATCAAAGAGAAACAATCGGCTGATCAAGATCTGCAAAACATCTTGAGTTCGATCAGTACAGACAAAGCAAAAGATTTTAACACGGGAACGGACGGTCTCCTACGATACAGAGATAGGGCGTGCGTTCCGAATGATGACGAGTTGAAAAGGACCATTCTTGAGGAAGGACATCAAAGTCGTCTTAGCATGCATTCAGGCATGACTAAGATGTATCAAGATCTCAAGAAGTCTTTTTGGTGGTCAGGAATGAAGAGTGATGTGGCTCGGTTTGTATCTTCTTGTCTAACTTGTCAAAGGGCAAAAGCAGAACATCAAAGACCGGGTGGTTTACTTCAGCCATTAGATATTCCTGAATGGAAATGAGACAGTATTGCAATGGATTTTGTCACCCATTTACCTCGAACGGTTAAGCATCACGACGCAATTTGGGTAATAGTTGATAGATTGACTAAAAGTGCTCACTTCCTTGCTGTGAATTTGAAGATGTCAATGTCTAAGTTGGCTCAACTTTATGTCAATGAAGTGGTTCGATTACATGGTGTGCCCTCTAGTATCGTATCCGATCGAGATCCTCAATTTACTTCTCGGTTTTGGCAGTCGTTGTAAAGTGAGTTGGGTAGCAGTTTGAATATGAGTTCGGCTTATCACCCTCAAACGGACGGTCAATCTGAAAGAACGATCCAAACATTAGAAGATTTTTTGAGAACGTGCATTTTGGATCACCTAGGAGTCTGGGATGAAGTATTATCTTTGGTAGAATTTACTTTTGGTGCTAGGAGAAACAGGACGGTCGGCAGCGACAGAAGGACATTCGATGGAGATCCTTGTCCCATTTCAGCAAAAACATTTTGGCGCCTACCGTGGGATTGAGGATTTTCAAAGACACCCTAGCAAGACCATAAGGATGGCTCAAGACCCAGTGGCGTTTATGCAGAAGATGCAGAGGAGGATGGAAGCCATGCAGGCTGAAATTGAAACTCTAAGGGTCGAGCGGGATGCAGCACATAGGGACCATGACGCGGGGCGGAGGGTCCCGCCCAGTCAAAGGTCGACTGCACCCACTCGAACGCCTATAATGGAATTCCCAGACTCTGATCAGGAAGGCACTAATCAGGGGGAAAACAGTTCCCAGAGGAGTGTTGCCCGTCTGGTTCATGCCGCTTGGGTTAAGACACTTCATCCCTTTATAACTGCAGTCATGGAAGAACAAATGCCGGAAAGGGCGCTCCTAGTTTTGGAAAGGGTTTTTTCCCTGTCGGTTAAAGGAGAAGCTTTGGAATGATTTCACTCTCTTCGTCCTAGGACCATTGATAGTTTTGCGACTTTGAGACACCTGTTTGAACGACAATTCACTTCCAGTAAGCCGCAAGACCTTACCTACATGGAGCTTACTAAAATCAAACAGGGAAAAGATGAAGACCTGAGGTACTTAATGGACCGGTTCAACCGGAACGCACGACAGGTGAAGGGTGTTGGAAAGAAGTTCATCATCAAGACCTTGTCAACAGCCTTAAGGCCATGCTACTTTGCGGATAGCTTATTTCCTCGGCCACCTTTAACCATGGGAGAAGTACAGCAGAGGCCGCTGAGTTCATTCGAATTAGAGAGATGCAGGCTGTCCAAAAAAGGCAGCACAGAGAGAATGATTCACCCTCGGCAGGCTGGGAGCGAAAGGAGGGCAAGTGAGCGTGCACGCAGGACCAAACAACATAGTCGTGGCAAGAATAAAGATAAGCTTTCTACTTGCTTTTTTCCAGTTTAAAAAAGTGTGATGTAATTTGCAAATCTGATATTAGTATCAAATGATTTCCATCGAAATTTTGAGCAAGTTATGTCAACCGTTCGACCAAAGGAAAAAGTTCTAAAAAGAACTCCAATCGACCGTACGGCTCAAAGAAAGAGTTCTAAAAAGAACTACGTTCTAAAGAGAACTCTTATCAACAACTCACATTGGCATCTTCGACCTAGGGAACGCTCCAAGTGAACTCCTAGTGTTGACCGAACGGTGAGGAACGTTCTTCGTGAACTCTCACCTTGATCTTAGGGAACGCTCCAAGTGAACTCCTATGATCTAAACCGAATGGTGAGGAACGCTCTTCGTGAACTCTCACCTTGATCTTAAGGAACGCTCCAAGTGAACTCCTAAGATCTAAACCGAATGGTGAGGAACGCTCTTCGTGAACTCTCACCTTGATCTTAGGGAACGCTCCAAGTGAACTCCTAAGATCTAAACCGAACGGTGAGGAACGCTCTTCGTGAACTCTCACCTTGATCTTAAGGAACGCTCCAAGTGAACTCCTAAGATCTAAACCGAATGGTGAGGAACGCTCTTCGTGAACTCTCACCTTGATCTTAGGGAACGCTCTAAGTGAACCCCTAAGATCTAAACCGAACGGTAAGGAACGCTCTTCGAGAACTCTCATCTTGATCTTAGGGAACATTCCAAGTGAACTCCTAAGATCTAAACCGAACGGTGAGGAACGCTCTTCGAGAACTCTCACATTGATCTTAGGGAACGCTCCAAGTGAACTCATGTTATTGTAAGGCTCGGTCGGTAAGGAACGCATGCTATTGTATGAATCGTCATGACCCTTGAAAACTCGAGTAAAATCCTGTTCCAATTGGTATAACTTGACAAACCCAACGCAATATCAAAGATTTTGCTAGGGCTTGGGGGGCTTATGTTACTATGGACTCATTGTCGACCTAACGGTTAAGGTGTAGGAGAGCCTCTACGTTACTTTGGGCTAATACACTACCGATCGGTTAGGATAACATACGACCCTAAGGAACCGAACGGTCAACATGCATGAAAGAGCCTCTCAGCCGTTCGGTCCCGACAAACCTTTGAGTAGAGTTAATGCACAAATAAATGTGATAACGACTACTGTTAAACAGTTAAGGTTTGCATTAAAGACCATTAAGAGGTAAATTAATTGGTCAGATTCCTTTAAACTCTATAAATAAGAGTTTAGGATTCGAGGTAAACTCAAGTTTTGCTCACTACTAAATTATAAAAGGCCTACAGAGAATTTTTTTTGACTTGAGTGTCGGAGTATCTTCTGCAGGTCACTCCCCATTCAGTGTTCGGTTAACTGGAGCTAGGAAAAACAGGACGGTCGACAGCAACAGAAGAACGTTCGACGGAGATCATCGTCCCATTTCAGCATAAACAGTAAGTTATCCATAAAAAATAAATCTAAATAACAACCAAATTAACGGATCAACCTATTAAAATATTATATTTTAAAATTAATTATATATTTAAAAAATACTGAATATAAAATACTTATTTAAAATTAAAAGTATTGCCTTAAATTTTAAATAATAATCTATTTAATTACAAATAAATTAAATAAATATTAGTAATACATGTATATAATATAAAAAATATCATTACAGAAAAAAAAAAAAAAAGAGATGGATCCGATGAAGCACTTCCTTGACAAGTTAAAAGTTAGGAATAACAAAAAAATATCTATACCTACAATTCTATACTAATAAAATCTGTAAGAGATCTTAATATATTCATATATAATAAATATAAATATTTTAACTACATGATACTAAATTAACATATTATTAATAAATTTTATTTAGATGTTTAAAAATAAATAAAGTGATTAAATAAAACTATTGGTGAGATAAATATTAATATTGAGTTTTTAAAAACTTAATTATATAGATTTATGCTTTTTTATTTATATCTATGAATTTAAAGTTGGGCTTTAAAAATATCTTTTATACTGTAGTGTAACTTATTTAAATTTATTTTTTATAAATACCAAATTTATTGGTAATAATATTTTTATACATTTTTATTTAAACTTTACATTTGAGTGTACATTTTAAATAATTTTATTTAAAACTAAAAGTATAAAAATATTTACAAATATTTATGAATATAAAAAATATGAATATGAAAAAAAGTTGAGTATTTACAAAAGAGTTAATGAGACTGATTTTTTTAAAATCGAATGACAGCGGATAAATAATACTTTTATTCAACCCACTGTCTAGATAAAACAATGCTCCAAACAAATAGTGGATTGAAATCTTCAACTAAAAATAAAAATGGATCAAAGTTGGTTCAAGAATTGATTTTTGTCTTTTGTCCTTAATAAATTTGTTAGAAACTCGAAATAAATAATAAATAAGATATAATAGTGTAAATCTCACGTTTCGTAAAATTAAATTAAAGTCTATTTCTTTAAGAGTTATGTATTAAAATGTTTATTCTAACTAATCTTTTTTTATATTACATAAGTAAACGTAAATTTCACTCTTTAAACTGTTTTCTAAAATTTAGTTAAATTTAAAGTACATTTTTAACCAAATTTTTTACATCAACACAGCTTGTTTAATATATTGATACTAATAAAGTAATATTTGGTCTTTTTCAAGTGTTATGACGTAGGAGATGACAGTTTTGGTTTTGAAATGATGACATGCTATTCAATTTACATGTTGGCGTTGGTTTAGATGATAACAAAATCTGGAAACTTGATTACATATGTTAAATCATGAGGTTCTTTTGGGAACAAAAACACAAACACAAGATGTGATTTTTACATGTTAGTAGACTTATTGGACCTGACATGCCAAACTAAATTATTTGAAACAAGAAATTATTACATTTTTCTATTATTTACTATATTTGGTTCATGATAATTAATTCGTGTCACTTCTAATGAGATAACACTTTAAATCAAAGAAGGCTAGCTAAAACTTCGTACCCAATGGAGTTTGGTTGGCTGAGACTGTTGAAATTTTCTCAAAAGTTTTAGAACAAAGGACCAAAAAGGAAAAAAAAAAGAGAGAGTATACTTCTATTTGTTTAAGAGTATAACATGAGCTTGATGTGTTATTAAGGTTTTTTGTCTTTTTCTTTTTTGGGCTTTTGATCTAATGAAGGTTGTGAGAATGAATTATGAGCTTCTGAATCATTTGAAATGGTACTTTTTCGTTTGATTAATTTTCGTTTATACTTAATGAATTCAAAGACTGAGTATGAATAAACTTATCTATAATTATTCTAAGTAATAATTTTAAATTCATGTTTTAGATATAAAATTAGGTTTTAAAAAAATTTGTATGTCTTTCGTAATAACTATATGCAACTTGAATATGATTATTTCTAGTAAAATCTCATATGTTATCAGAGTCTATATAATATACAAGTGAAAACAATTATCACTTTATGAGTTAATTTTATGAATACAAGTTAGATTTAATCTCATGTGTAATTAAAGTCTATGTTACCAAAATTTATTATTTTGTTTTTGTATTATTTGTAATTAGACTATACATAAATATATATTTTCACAATCTCTCATCCATGTTTTAATGTCAGGGAGTATGTTTAAGACTTTTACCTTTAATTTTTAAGAACGAATTAACCTTAAACTCCCCTTCTAATAAAAGATATATACAACAACAAAAAATATCATGCTCTATTTAAGTTAAAATTAAATAAAAATAAACAAGAAGTGGACTTGAGCGTCATTCACTAGATTACTAAAGAAATATTTTAAGAATGAAGTTTATAGAGTAATTGATTAATTGCTTTAAATGATTTTATTTCTAAATTACTATTATTGTTGCTGCTTTTTTGCATAGCAAAAATAATAAATAAAATTGTGATAGGCAACACAGATTTGGGCTTTCAAAAGTGCATGAACCTATCTAAGAAGGAGTCCACACCAAAACACATCACGTGATGATATATGAATGTCGTGTTCGTGGTGTGAGACTGAAAGAATGCACAATTGCATGTTAGATGTGTGGGGTTATTAGCACAAAAAGTGTAGCATTTTGTTGTTTCTCTTCTAAATGTTGAGGTTCTACAAATTTTTGGTATGTAGACAGAGAAATGTAACTTCACACTTTTAATTAGTTATTTGTCTCCGAGTTATTTTTTTTCTTCTAATATTTTGTTTAGATTTGAGCATCTGGATATTTACTAGCGTTTAAACCGATTTTTAACTATATCGATCGATTTTTCACAGTTAAGTCTTAAATACTCAATAAATATTCTCATATATCTTTACCTTATCTTTGTTTTTATAAATTTTAAAATGAACTTTTGATTAGAGTTGGTCCAACCGCGATTCAATATTATCTAAGTATGTTTTTATCTTGTTAATTAAATTGTAAAATTTTTTATATACAAAATATCGAACGATATCATCGAAGTATGTTTTTATTTTGTTAATCAAATTGTAAAATTTTTTATGTACAAAATATTGAACGATTATCAAGTTGACCGAACAAGTGACGTAGACTGATTGGCCACTATAGTACATACAAAATAAAAATTCTTTGGACGTCATTTCAATACAAATTTATAAATTAAAATTTGAGACAATTCATTTAAACATGCTGAAAAATACATGGTTCACGATAAAATTTGAGACAACTCATTTAAACATGCTGGAAAATACATGGTTCACGATAGAAGCTCGACGTTACACTGAAAATGATCTCTCATGAAAATGTCTATAGTTGATAGTAATGGTGTTCTGTTAATGTTACTGTATTCAAGAAAAACAATTCAAGTTGAATAATATAAAAATTGGTATAAACGATAAGGGTGACAGCATGTTATAATTATGAACAAGATAGACTAAAATGTATGAGAGAATAAAAACATGTGTTCGAAACTAAGGTTGGAAACAGGTAAAAGCGTGTCTGCTCATCTTGATAACAGTGATAAGCAGTAATATGAGAGAGACCAAAACTGAGACAGATGATAAGAGAAACATGATGGTGTGAGCCATGATCCCCTTAACTTCATGAGCATACTCTACTGAAGCAAGTGCCAAAGCCGTAAGAGGAAAAGAATAAGCCCACCATGTCACATTGAACTTCTTCATCGACTTCTTAAATAGCATAGGCCTTGAAACCTGTTTCTTCAAAAACAAACAACAAAACTGATTACTAATTTTGTTTTGGTGGCCTAATCCAACCAAACGAATTGTCCCAGCTCTATTATATCCCTTAATTGCAAGTTGCAACAATGATAGTCAACTTAGGTACTTCAGCACCACAAAATAAACAAATCAAGAATGAGAATACCATTAAGCGTACACAATTTGACTACATCAGTACAGAGTTTAGACCAAATAAAACAATTTATATAAGTATCTGAGTGAAAATTTTACTTTATAAAAAAGTTTGTTAAGGTAGACAAAATTATGGGTTAAGTGTACTTTAGTAAAATTTATTGTTCCACTTGTTATCATCGGTCTGTTATTTCACTACTTATTAAAATTTAATTTTATTCTTGAAATATATATCCTAATACGAGAGAATACATTAAAAGTCTCACATTAACTATAACTATAAGTAAGACTAATTTACAGTATTAATATATATACAGTGCAAACCTTATCCCATAAGTATATTTGGTAAAATTAAATCAGGCTTAAAGCTCTATTTACTTTCTTATTACATAATAAAAAATCAAACTTGTTAAAATATCTATAAAACTTTGGTCTGCTTTTGAGGTTTATAAATGTTTCCTAGACTTTCAATCTAAATAACAACCTTAAATTTTCTTTCTCTGTCAATTCTTTTGCTTCCCTTTTTGTGATGCTCTATAACAGTTAAAAAGATTTTGTAGCTGGTTTATACTGTGAATTTTTTATCTTTTCTGAAGTTTACAAATCTAAACAGGAAATATAACTCGAAAGTTTAACCTGAAATTACCAGGGACAAGAAGAGGAAGAAGGAGAGGAAGAAGAGCATCTTGCATGTGGTGTCAAACTTGCCACAAATGGAGTTCCAAGCCAAGCTGGCCATGCTGGGTGCTGCAAAGAACAAGAAGAACACCGGACGAAGCATTGAAGGGATATTATTGTTCCCTGCTAATCTCTGATAGAGTGTGACAAAAAGCACCAAGTAATGAACAATACCCAAAGAAAACATGCATAGTGCACTCTCCTTCCAACCCATTTGTGCAGCAGCCTGTGCCCCCACCAAGTTCCCAATCACAGATAGCTGACTTGTTGGGTTTGCTCCAACTGACAAAAACCTCTTCCCTTTTGTAAACCACTGCCCATAAATCTTCACATCAAGCATCACCATTGGCACAACGAACACCCACCAAAGTATTTTGAAAAAAAGTGTTCTTGGAGAGAGGAACGGTGATGATTCTAGCAAAATTAGCCAACAAATCCAGGGGACAAATAGATAATTCACCCCGACATGGTTTAAGAATTCATCCTTAACCATGTCAAAGTGTAGAACACATTTTAGAATGTAAAGAAAAGAGAGTGTGGCCAGAATGAACAAAGCCAGGAACCATATGAGAGTGTGGACAGAAGAGGGCATGGATGAAAATAATCGTCTCAGAGCATGTGCATCTTGGATTGGCTCAATCAGGATCTTTAAGAGAAAAGCTTGGCTTGTGAGAGACAAACTAATTCTGAAGTACCCTGCATGGAATTGTGTCAGAATAGAGGATAAAGATTGGATTTGGATGCAATTTGACTGAGTTTTGCTGATTGAAACATCTATTGGTAACTCTACATGGTGTTCTGGATGTTGATTCTCGTTCTCATCCATTTCAACCTTTGTCACAAGATCCTTTTGATGTGCTGTCTGAGAACAGAGTGATGTATTTATAAGGTGGCTTAATCACCATGAAACTTTTCAAAATTATGCAACTATTTTTTTTTTAATGTTTCAATTATCAAGAATGAAATTATACTAACGTTAGGATAGATACAAAATGTCACATAAAATAAAAACGAGTAATAATCATGAATACATAACATATCTTTATTAATAATAGATTTTTAGAATAGTATTAAAAGTAAATTCGTAAAAATTTAATTGGATAATATCTCATCATTATAAAAATCTATATTAACTCTCTTCAAATAAAATATATTTTCTTTTTCAAAAAAACTCCTGCATTAGTTTATTCCCAAATGATCTTAAGAAAGTACTCCATGTCATTACGGTGGATTAATTCATCAGTCACACTTCAAAAGCTAAACCAAACAGTTTACAGCTAAAGTTTGTGTCATTTACAGCTATACACACTATTGTGGGCACCATTTTTAATAAGACCATTACTACTTATATTTCGTATGACTTTTGTATATGCTCCAAACAATTTTAATACTTCGTATGTGTTATTTTCTTCATTGTCATTATATTCTTTTATGAATTGTTTGGTAAGATTTAATTAAGGGAGAAAACAAAAGTTTGATAACATTCATTGTTTAATGGAATGTGAGGAGAGAGAGAAAAAGAAAACAGAATTAGAGTGAAAAATAGTGTTTATAGAAGTTATCCAGATTTTGCTCATATCGTCGTGATTGCATCTATGCTTCTTTTTTGTTTGAAAAATCTGATTGATAACTATGGAGCAAGTGTTGTCCTTTTGGGTAATAAAAGTTTGATAGAAGTGTCACTTTCTGCTGTAGAATTTGAGGTGTCTTTAGATTGTCATGTATTTTTCCAGAGTTTGATTAACCATGAATTATTATTATGGTGTGCATTTGCTTTGAAAGAGTTTTAATGTGGAAGGACTGTGATTGAGAATTATTGGTCTATGTGCAATGCACTTTGAGGACTGAATTTAAGTGTTCGATAAAGAAAAAATTAGGAAAATGTCTTTTTAATAACTTTTCTTTTTACAATTTTTTTACAATATGTAATAATTTATAATTGATTTATTTTAAATATATGGATCAATAAAATAATGATACTGTTGTAAAAAAGTTATTAAAATGACTCTTAAAATATCATGGTCATAAGATTAATAAATATGTGAAAAACACGAAAAGATACAGTATATAAAAGGTTTAATTAATTTTTTGGTTTTTATATTTTTTAAATGTTAAGTTGGTTCTTTAATTTTTTTTATTATTTTGATTTGGTTTTGATTTTTTTAAAGTGATTTAATATGATATTTTTGTTAGGATTGTACAAACGATATTAAAATTATTATTACTTGTAAATTTGTGATAATAATTTTTTTATTTGGTTTTGATAATAATTTGAGGACTGAATTTAAGCGTTCGATAAAAAAAAGAAAGAAATAAGATGAATAAATATATGAAAGACAGAAAACACTAATGCAGAAAAGACCTTTAACGTCACCATTTAGACGTCCGATCCTCGAATATCCAACGTAAAAAATGACCAGTGGCATTTTTCGTAAATAAAACAATCATATAGATATATGTTCTGGAGGGAACAGACGTCTACAGCCATATAGACGTCGGATGTGGGGGAACCGACGTCTAAAAAGTCACTTTTTAACTCCATTTAGACGTCTGATCCCGCCAATCCGACGTTTACAGCCATATAGACGTCTGATGTGGAGGAACCAACGTCTATATACTCATTTTTTAAATCTAAAAAATCACTTTTTAACTCCATTTAGACGTCCGATCCCGCCAATCCGACGTCTACCGCCATATAGACATCTGATGTGGGGGAACCGACGTCTATATACTCATTTTTTAAATCTAAAAAGTCACTTTTTAACTCCATTTAGACGTCCGATCCCGCCAATCCAACTTCTATAGCCATATAGACGTCTGATGTGGGGGAAACCAACGTCTATATGGCTGCATTAAATGTTCATCATCTTCCTTGCATTTGCTCTCTACAGGTTACACTTTTCAGGTTCGTTTTCTCACTCTTACACCGTTTTAAATTAATTTTACTCTGATTACATCACTCTTTGATGAATTATCTTTCATTTGAACCGATTAAAATGCGTTTTTATTGGGTTTTGGTGTAGTTTTGCTCGTGTCCTTGGGCGGCGTTCTTGGGCGGCGATTTCTTGTATTTTGCACTCCTCTCCACTACGTTTTTAAAACCATCCAATACAAAAAAAAAAGTACAATACATTCTCTTCAACTAGAATATAAAGTTGTAAACTCGAATCACCATGAGCCAGGAGCAACCTCAGAGGTTTTAGATGCAATCAAATACGGCAACGTTTTAGATGTCTGATCTATAGTGTCAGACGTCTATATAAACGTCGGACCTGTATGGATCGGACGTCTATATAGACGTCAGACCTATTGGGTCCGACGTCTCATTAACGTCATCCGTATAAACGTCGGACAGAGATCAGACGTTAAAAGCTCAAAATAACAGACGTCTAGTGAACGTTTAATTAGTTTTTTTTTAAAATGTCAAGTTTTGAATTATTATTTTTAATTTGTTTTTTATTTTTTAAAGTGATTTAATGTGATATTTTTGTTAGGATGGTACAAAAGTATTAAAATTATTGTCACTTGTCAATTTATGATAACAAAGTGTGACAGTGTGAATTTGATCCTATATTTATTTTTTAGATTTAATTTAGTTTTATTTTTTTGTAAAAATAGAACAATTTTTTTAAAATATAGATAAAATTTATTTTTTTTATAAATGCTGATAATTTTATTAAAATTAACATTTTTATTAAATATTTCTGAAAATACTTTTAAATTAACTTTAAAATCTATATCAAATTGAAACTAGGAAATAATTTTTGAAAAAAACAATAATTATGAAAAAATAAAATTAAATGTGGAGTAAATATTTGAATCTCAAGAAATTATTAAAAATTTAACATTTTTATTAAATATTTTTGAAAATATTTTTAAATTAACTTTAAAATCTATTCTAAAATGAAGCTAAAATATAATTTTTGAATATATATATATATATATATATATATATATATTATGAGTTAAAACTTAAATATTAATAAATTATTACTAGTTAATTTATTAATTTCAATTTTTTCATGTTTTTGTTGTTGTATGATTTGTTTTCCATTGCACAACTGTAAAGTAACTGTAAGATTCATGAAAAAAAAAAAAGAAAGATATATATATATATATAGTAGTAAATTTTAGTATTTTATTATTAATAATAATTTTAATGGATAGAAAATTGTAAATTTTGGATATAAAATTATAGTAATTTTAGAAGGAGAGGTTCAAATTTTTGGTAACTTATTTAGTAAATTTTTTTAAATTGAATAGTAAAAAGTAAATAGTAAATAGTAAAAAGTAAATAGTAAAAATAAATTTTCAGCATTAAGATTTCTTAGCATGGAAGAAAGTAGTAGGTAGAAATTAGGATCAGATTTGGTGAGAAAATGATTGAAATATTATTTTTAAATAATATTAAAATAATAAATAATATTAAAATATTAATGAATAGTAAATTTTTTTTACTATAAATAGCCATGGGAGGGAAGGGTATTCTGCACCAAGAGAAGAGAAATCAAGTGAGAGAAAGTTAGAGAGAAATTTTTAGTTGCAAGAAGGGTAGAGGTTCTGAAAGGTTTCGGAGAAATAAATTCAGAGCAAGAGACGCCTGGAATAGAGGTAGGGGAGCTAACCTTTCTATGTTTTTTTTTTATGATTTAATAGTTCTATGCTTTTATATTATGATTTAGTATTATTTTATTACTATTCATATATTGAAATTCTGTGTGAATATTGTTAATGTTTACTGTATGTTTATCTATGTTGAAATTCGGTATAAATATTATATGCTGTTGTTTTGAATCTGTAAATAAGAAATTTGTTAAAAACTAGTTGAGGAAAGACTTGGTACTTAAGTTGTCCATTGTGACGCACCTCTCTTTCCTGGAAGTCTACTCGACAAGTTTTTAACTTAAATCCTATTGAACAGATTGAGTACTGTTAAATTATTATGCAATATATTGAGTTTGTGTGATTATGTGATGATTGTATTTTATTATATTGCATTTGAATTTATGCATCTGAACATGTTATGAGTATTATGGGGAGATTTTGTAGGGGTATAATGTGAGTTGAGGAATATGAGTATGGCATGAGTCTCGTGGAGAGATTCAGTAATATTATGGTATTTGTGTATATGTTGATGTTGAGGGTCCCGTAGTTGGAGGTTATCCTGATACTCTAATAATCATCTAGTCTCAAGTAGAGAGGGATGAATTATGTGGTGAGAGGAGCAGGAGGTCCTGGTCTATGTGCCGGTTTTGGACATAGTGAGGGGACTAACCTTGTGAATGGTATGAAGTATTTTGGAAGTGTATTTGTAAGAAGAAGTAGAAGTCATTCCAAGTGCATAACCTCCCGTGACCGCTCATCAACGTATCATCCGGATGAGTGTCTATTGGGTATTGTGGCGTCTATTGGGTATTGTGAGACGAGTGTCTAATAGGAATTGTGGTATGAGGGTGTCGAACATAATTATTATATGATGTTTATATCAAGGTAATTATACATGTTTTAAATGATTTGTTGCATGTTAACTCACCCTACTTGTTTGTGTTTGTTTTGTGTTTGGGTATGTGCGATGATCGTATAATTCGTTATACGGGAGCAGATGAAGGATTGTCGTCTGATCCAATGCCAATGAAGAGAGAGACAGAAGAATAAGTTAGAAGAATTCGAATTATATTTATGAGTTTATAGTTGAAATCTGAGTTTAAAACATGTGTAGACATATATTAATTATGAATTTATAAGTGTGAGATTACGGGATATTACCGTAAATGTAATGTTACAATATATAAATTATGAATTATCCGGCGTGAGATATTGGGATGTTACATTAATGGTATCAGAGCGGTTCGTCCTTAAGACGACCTAAGAGTTGTGGATTAATCCTACAAACTCATATTATAAATTATGATAACAATAATTCTCTGTATGAACAGAGAGAAATGGCTCGTAGACAACCCAATCGTGAAACCCCTGAGGTAACTAGCCTTGCAAGGGCTTTAGAATCTATCGCATCCGCTCTTCAACAACAGGGAGCTGCTTTAATGCAACAGCACACAACGGCCCTACAACAGTTAGAAGCGGCCAGACTAAATTCTGAAGCAAGCCAAAGACAACATGCGGAAACCTTAAGACAACTAGCCGAGAATGGCACCCATGTGGAAGCTCAACCTCAGAGAGTTCAGGAATGGACCTTAGAAAATTTTCTGCAACATCGTCCAGCTATTTTTAATGGGAAAACGAGTCCGGATGAAGCTGATCTCTGGATAAGGAACTTGGAAAAGATTTTTGAAGCAAAGAGGTGTCCACCCGAAACTAGGTTGGCATACTCTGAGTATCAGCTATCTGGGGAAGCAGCACACTGGTGGAACAACACAAAGCTGGTATTAGAGGAAAGTGGTGAGATTATAACTTGGGAAATTTTTAAGAGTAAATTTTATGCTGAGTACTTTCCGGACAGTGTGAGACATTTGAAAGAGGTGGAGTTCTTGCAGCTGGTGCAAGGCAACAAAACCGTAGCTGAATATGCAGACAGGTTCAAACACTTGGTTCGTTTCTACACCCAACCGTCAAATGAAGAATGAAGGTGCAGGAAATTCAAAAATGGATTGAGAGCAAACATTCAACTAGCTGTGAATCCTTTAGCTATTAAGGAGTTTGCTGCTTTAGTAGAACATGCCAAAGCTGTGGAAAGGTTAATAAGTGAGATTGAAGTTCAGAAGTTACCAAGGGTAGGAGGACCATCTGGATCACGAGTTGAACGACATGTAAGGAATCGACCTTATGACAGACCACAACCTCAGAGGAATCCTCATCAGCAACAACACCAACAGAGAATAATCCAATGTTTCGTCTGCGGAGGACCTCATCTGAAAAGCGTCTGTCCACAAGTTAATCTGCGCAACAAGTGTTTTCTTTGCGGAGCTGAAGGACATTTTGCTAGAGATTGTCTCTCTAACAGAAGAGGAACAACTCAACCTCAACAACCGCCTCAACAGGGAAGGACTGACAATAAACCACAAGCGACTGGGAGAGTCTATGCCTTAACGGGAGCAGAAGCTGCCAAATCAGGTACTCTCATCATTGGATGTTGTAATATAGCTGGTAGAGACTTGAATGTATTGTTTGATTCTGGAGCGACACACTCCTTTTTGTCTGAAACTCTTATTCAAGAGTTGAACCTACCTGTAAAAGAGCTGCAGTATGATCTTATAGTATCTACACCGGCCTCTAAATTGATAAAAACATCAAGGATGTGTCCTCAATGTCCAATCATTGTAGAAGGACGTAGGTTCAAAGTACATCTTATATCTTTACCTCTACAAGGTTTAGATGTAATCCTAGGAATGGATTGGTTATCTACCAATCGTATCCTTATAGACTGTAACAAGAAGGAGTTAATTTTCCCTGATCCTGAAGAAGCGGAGTTGTTGTCATTACAACAAGTGTTGAAGGAAGTAAAAGATGGATCTCTGTGTTTCATTATCTTGACTCATGTGGAAATTGAGAAAGATAAACAAAATCTTGATATTCCCATAGTTAATGAGTTTAGTGATGTATTCCCAGAAGAAATACCAGGATTACCACCTCAACGAGAAGTAGAATTTTCCATCGATTTAATACCTGGAGCTGGACCCGTATCGATATCTCCATATCGAATGGCCCCCGCAGAGTTGGCAGAGCTGAAGAAGCAAATTGAAGAGTTATTGGAAAAACAATTCATCCGACCAAGCGTATCACCATGGGGAGCACCGGTACTGCTAGTGAAGAAGAAAGATGGTAGCTTTAGATTGTGTGTTGACTACAGGCAGTTGAACAAGCTAACCATTAAGAACAAGTATCCTTTGCCTAGGATTGACGATTTGATGGATCAGTTGCATGAAGCTCAAGTATTTTCAAAGATAGATCTAAGGTCTGGATATCATCAAATTTTGGTTAAACCTGAAGATGTACACAAGACTGCTTTTAGATCAAGATACGGGCATTACGAGTATGTAGTTATGCCATTCGGGGTAACTAATGCTCCAGCTTTGTTCATGGATTACATGAACAGAATCTTTCAACCCTTTTTAGATAAGTTTGTCGTAGTCTTTATAGATGACATACTTATTTATTCCAAAAGTAGAGAAGAACATGAGAGGCACCTAAGAATTGTGCTTGAGATCTTGAGAGAAAAGAAACTATATGCAAAGTTGTCAAAGTGTGAATTCTGGATACATGAGGTGCAATTCTTGGGACATGTTATATCAGCTCAAGGCATAGCAGTGGATCCAACCAAGGTGGAAGCAGTGCTACGGTGGGAGAGACCAAAGACTACGACGGAAATACGAAGCTTTGTGGGTTTAGCTGGATACTATAGAAAATTTATAGAAGGTTTTTCTAAAATAGTAGCGCCTTTAACACAGCTAACTCGCAAAGATCAACCGTTTGTTTGGACGGATAAGTGTGAGAAAAGCTTCCTGGAATTAAAGCACAGGTTGACAAGTGCACCAATATTGATTATCCCGAATCCAAGTAAATCTTTTGAGATTTATTGTGATGCTTCACACCAGGGGTTAGGATGTGTGCTTATGCAAGAAAGGAAGGTGGTGGCTTATGCTTCAAGACAATTAAAGGTTCATGAGAAGAATTATCCTACTCATGATCTAGAATTGGCAGCAGTAGTATTTTCTCTGAAGATTTGGCGACACTATCTTTATGGTGTCCAATTTCAAGTATTCAGCGATCACAAAAGTTTGAAGTACCTATTTGACCAAAAAGAGCTAAATATGAGGCAAAGGCGGTGGATGGAGTTTTTAAAGGATTATGACTTCGAACTTTTGTACCATCCGGGAAAGGCGAATGTAGTAGCTGATGCTTTGAGTAGGAAGATGGTACATGTTTCTCATATGATGATCAAAGAATTGGAATTGGTGGAGAAATTCAGAGATCTCAAGCTACATATGGAATATGAAGTAGATTTCATTAGATGTAGTAATTTGACTATATCTAGCGACTTTCTAACTTTAATCAAAGAGAAACAATTGGTGGATCCTAACCTGAAAGAGATAGCAGAAATGATCAAAACAGAATCAACTAAAGAGTTTAGGTTAGGACCTGATGGAGTATTAAAATTTAGAAGTAGAATATTTGTACCAGACAATGCAGAGATAAAAAGATTAATCCTTGAAGAAGGACACAAGAGTCGTTTTAGCATGCATCCCGGCATGACTAAAATGTATCAAGATCTTAAGGAGTCCTTTTGGTGGCCAGGAATGAAGAAGGAAGTAGCACAGTTTGTAGCAGCTTGTTTGACTTGCCAAAAGGCAAAAGTGGAACACCAAAGGCCTGGAGGAATGCTACAACAATTAGACATACCAGAGTGGAAATGGGATAGCATTACTATGGATTTTGTTACCCATTTACCACGAACAATAAAGGGTAATGATGCCATCTGGGTCATCATTGATCGATTGACAAAAAGTGCTCACTTCTTGGCAATAAATCTGAGAATGTCAATGACTAAGCTGGCACAATTGTACATAAAGGAAATAGTGAGATTGCACGGTATACCTTCTAGCATTGTGTCAGACAGAGACCCAAGATTTACTTCTAGATTCTGGCAAACCTTACAGGAAGCTATGGGCAGTAAATTACGAATGAGTTCCGCATATCATCCCCAAACTGATGGACAATCTGAAAGGACTATCCAGTCATTAGAAGATCTGTTGAGAACTTGTGTATTAGATCATCTTGGTAGTTGGGATGAAATACTTCCTCTTGTGGAATTTACCTATAACAACAGTTTCCAAGCAAGTATAGGTATGGCACCTTATGAGGCTCTGTATGGCAGACGATGTCAAACTCCGTTATGCTGGTATCAAGATGGTGAATCAGTTTTAATAGGACCTGAGCTACTACAACAAACCACCAACAAAGTAAAATTGATACGGGAAAGAATGAAGGCTTCTCAGAGTAGACAAAAATCGTATGCAGATCAAAGAAGGAGACCATTAGAGTTTGCGGCTGGGGACCATGTTTTTCTGCGAGTAACTTCAACCACGGGTGTTGGAAGAGCACTTCGCTCCAGGAAACTTTCTCCTAAGTTCATTGGTCCATACCAAATTTTGAGACGAATTGGGCTAGTCGCTTACGAGATTGCGCTACCCCCTCAATTGGCCAATCTTCATTCAGTTTTTCATGTCTCCCAGCTAAGAAAGTATGTACCTGACCCTTCTCACATTATAGAAATAGAGGAGATTCAAATCCGAGAGGACCTCTCAGTAGAAGTACAACCTGTTTGTATAGAAGATACTAAAACAAAGGAACTTAGAGGAAAAACTATTAATTTAGTCAGGGTAGTTTGGGATAAGAGGACAGGTGACTCTACATGGGAACTAGAAGAAGAGATGAAGCAATTATATCCTCAACTATTTTCTTGAAGTATAGAATTTTCGGGGACGAAAATTCTTGTTGTTGGGGAGAATGTAAGATTCATGAAAAAAAAAAAAAAAAAAGATATATATATATATATATATAGTAGTAAATTTTAGTATTTTATTATTAATAATAATTTTAATGGATAGAAAATTGTAAATTTTGGATATAAAATTATAGTAATTTTAGAAGGAGAGGTTCAAATTTTTGGTAACTTATTTAGTAAATTTTTTTAAATTGAATAGTAAAAAGTAAATAGTAAATAGTAAAAAGTAAATAGTAAAAATAAATTTTCAGCATTAAGATTTCTTAGCATGGAAGAAAGTAGTAGGTAGAAATTAGGATCAGATTTGGTGAGAAAATGATTGAAATATTATTTTTAAATAATATTAAAATAATAAATAATATTAAAATATTAATGAATAGTAAATTTTTTTTACTATAAATAGCCATGGGAGGGAAGGGTATTCTGCACCAAGAGAAGAGAAATCAAGTGAGAGAAAGTTAGAGAGAAATTTTTAGTTGCAAGAAGGGTAGAGGTTCTGAAAGGTTTCGGAGAAATAAATTCAGAGCAAGAGACGCCTGGAATAGAGGTAGGGGAGCTAACCTTTCTATGTTTTTTTTTTTATGATTTAATAGTTCTATGCTTTTATATTATGATTTAGTATTATTTTATTACTATTCATATATTGAAATTCTGTGTGAATATTGTTAATGTTTACTGTATGTTTATCTATGTTGAAATTCGATATAAATATTATATGCTGTTGTTTTGAATCTGTAAATAAGAAATTTGTTAAAAACTAGTTGAGGAACACTTTGGCTAAGGAAAGACTTGGTACTTAAGTTGTCCATTGTGACGCACCTCTCTTTCCTGGAAGTCTACTCGACAAGTTTTTAACTTAAATCCTATTGAACAGATTGAGTACTGTTAAATTATTATGCAATATATTGAGTTTGTGTGATTATGTGATGATTGTATTTTATTATATTGCATTTGAATTTATGCATCTGAACATGTTATGAGTATTATGGGGAGATTTTGTAGGGGTATAATGTGAGTTGAGGAATATGAGTATGGCATGAGTCTCGTGGAGAGATTCAGTAATATTATGGTATTTGTGTATATGTTGATGTTGAGGGTCCCGTAGTTGGAGGTTATCCTGATACTCTAATAATCATCTAGTCTCAAGTAGAGAGGGATGAATTATGTGGTGAGAGGAGCAGGAGGTCCTGGTCTATGTGCCGGTTTTGGACATAGTGAGGGGACTAACCTTGTGAATGGTATGAAGTATTTTGGAAGTGTATTTGTAAGAAGAAGTAGAAGTCATTCCAAGTGCATAACCTCCCGTGACCGCTCATCAACGTATCATCCGGATGAGTGTCTATTGGGTATTGTGGCGTCTATTGGGTATTGTGAGACGAGTGTCTAATAGGAATTGTGGTATGAGGGTGTCGAACATAATTATTATATGATGTTTATATCAAGGTAATTATACATGTTTTAAATGATTTGTTGCATGTTAACTCACCCTACTTGTTTGTGTTTGTTTTGTGTTTGGGTATGTGCGATGATCGTATAATTCGTTATACGGGAGCAGATGAAGGATTGTCGTCTGATCCAATGCCAATGAAGAGAGAGACAGAAGAATAAGTTAGAAGAATTCGAATTATATTTATGAGTTTATAGTTGAAATCCGAGTTTAAAACATGTGTAGACATATATTAATTATGAATTTATAAGTGTGAGATTACGGGATATTACCGTAAATGTAATGTTACAATATATAAATTATGAATTATCCGGCGTGAGATATTGGGATGTTACAGTAACATATGAAGAAAAGTAAGCAAATTAAAAAATTAAAATAGAATAATCACAAATTAATATATGATACTAACTTTAACATAGCGTATTAATGAAAACGACCAAATTAAATCAATTTTAAAAAAGTTAGAACTAAATTGAAATGAAAAACAACCACAAAAATAAAGACTGAAAGAATAATTAAATTTATATAAAATAAGTAAAATAAAAATATTTTTTTCAAAAAAGAAAGTTATAAAATCCTTAACATCGATGATAACGTGGTTTGATCCATCTATTTTAGTTTGTCTCATATTTGGTTTGTAAGAAATGAAACAAACCAGACAGCCTCCAACAGATAGGAGGCATCATATCTCTATTAGTTTACAAGGAGTTCTAAACATTTATATTATACAATAATACTTATCTTTTATTATTTCTGGATTAAATATGGTTTTGGTCCCTTAACTTAGTGAAAATTGGAATTAGCCCATCTTCAAAACTTTGGCTTAATTTACTCCTCAAACTTTAGAAATGTGTGTATTTAGTCCTTTTAACTAAATTTTATTAGGTTTATTTGATGTTTCAAGTGCGTTTTAGGATAGCATTTGAGTTATTTATACTGTTTGACACGTTTTTGCTTCAATGTTAACTGAGAAATGCGTTTGAAACATCAAATAAAGTTAACAAAATTTGGTTAAAAGGACTAAATTCACACATTTCTAAAGTTTGGGGACTAAATTAGTCTAAAGTTTTGAAGAGGGACTAATTCCAATTTTCACTTAAAGTCAAAAAATAAAAACATATTTAACCCATTATTTTTTAACTCTGTCTTAGATAACGTTTGGTTCTCATAGGTTGATTTGTATATAAAATTATTTGTTTGTAATTTTTATTTTCATCAAACATGTAAAATACTAGAATGTTTAATTTTAATAATCTTATTTTATTTAATTGAATTAGTAGAAATAATAATTTTACAAACCTATTTATTAAAAAGGTAATATTAATAATTTTATAATTTATAATTTTAAAGTACAATCAAATGTTAAAAATTTCATAGCACAAATATATAACTAAAAGAACGAAAACTAAATTTCTAGTAACTAAAATTGTCAAACAATTAATTTTCTTCAAAAAAAACTTGATGGAAATTCACACAATAATCACATTAATAGACACGTCATCAACTATAGATATATTTTGAAACAAATTCGTACAATATATAGACTACATGGACCAATTGTCTCGTTTCGTTGGTTCCCATTAATTATAAGTGTATAGTAAACCTAAATAGATCAAAGAAACCAAAATATTAATTAGATACACTCTTTTTCTTATAAGCCTACCAGTTAGATCCATGACTAACCCATATTGTAATTCTCTCTAACAACAATCAAAAGCAAAATTAGAAATATCTCTTTTAAATTTCTCTCTTTCTTTATTAATTTGTGGACCAAACAACTTTTTTTATCTTCTTTCTCACAATTTTTTTCCTAATTTACCTTTATCAAACAAAAATGACAATAGAAGTGTGATTACTAATTTATTGATTTTCTATTACATTATTTTTATATCTGTGTTTTATATTGCGAATTTTGTGGAGAAAAGTAAAAGAAGAATTTATGTACATTAAAAACAATTTATTAATTATTATTAAATTTAAAAATATTTTCAAGGTCTCAAAGTTACATTAAAACGAATGGCAGAATGTGCTGTTGCAGGATCATAGACGACAGTTTCAAGTGTAGCATAACCCCTCAGAAAAGCAAACCTCCCAGTTCCAGACACCACCGAAAGCTCTTTATAATGCTCGCGTTGCCGACTAACGCCCTGGATCTGTAGCGTGCTTCCACTGAATTCCGCATTCGTGAACACGATCGAAAGAATCGCGTTCACATTAGCGCCATCCTTTGCTGATACTACAAGAAGCCCCTGGGCCCGGCCCACTTGAGTAGACAGTGGACTTGGGCCCATGGTGACAGGGTCGTCCATTGCAATTATGGTTCCGAATTGGTCGAAGGTCCAGTCCCTTCCGGGGAGCCCAATGATTGGGGTGACGGTTGCACCGGGCCCTTTTGCAGTGTCTTGAAGGTGGAAAGTCAAAGTTGTTTGACCACCGGGTTGAGCATTAGCTTGGTAAAACAATGTGATGGATATGAAAAGGAGCGATGAGAAGGAGAAGAATTTGGATGGAGCCATTTTATGGTGTGAGATGGATTTCCATGCTGAAATAATTGGATGATATTTATAGCACTAAGCCAGAAATTAAGCTATTAATTTAATGTTTCCTTGCGCGTTAAAAAAAAAAAACTGTTCTCACTTTTCATGTGAAGGAGTAATAAGAAACAAAGAAGCGCAGAAGAAGCAATAAAGGGTCTTTTTTTTCTCTTGCCAACTGTTAATGATTTGAAACCGTTGTTTGTATTGATGTAAGATGAAGAAAATCGTGTGTTTGAGACAAACTAACGTCTACCACATGAAATTAGTTTCAGTTCACTTCTTCCCGTAAAACACAATCGTTGTTCGGATTACTGGCGCAGGAATACATGAAACTTCTTTTAATTCTTCATTAATTATATATATATATATATATATATATATATATATATATATATTATGCAACTTAGTTAATTCACATATTTCATTTTTAATATTTCAAAAGAATACCATTTTAATTATGTTACAATCTATTAGATAAGAAATTGACATGAGGATAACTTATAAATTACATCTAACTTAATTTGTCGTCTGTTATATTTGGAAACAGTTAAGGATGAAAATGATTATATTCATATAATTTTTTAAGTATATGAATTTAATATAATTTGTTTCAGGTATACGATTAACGTTCTTTATTTAAAGCACTTCAAGTTGTTTTGAATATCGCATAGATTTTTTAGTGGTCTTTCATCATCTAAATTACGTTGTTTGTTCTTCCTTTTTCTTATCGAAGTTATGTGGATGAGTACTTGTCAAATACACTCAGACACTCAATTTAGTAATATAACTAATCGGTTAACACAACAAGTGACGCATAATATGCATAATAATCCTAAAGTCATAGTTGAGTCCTTTATTTATACTAGTTGTGATGATCTTTACTTTTCATTGGCCTAATGACGGTTCAATCACACCTTAATCTGCATTAGAGACTTAATAAGTTATTATCACCGATAATCTGACCATACTGTTAGGTCATACCGGGCACGGCCTAGATGTGGGCGAACAATCCATGTGAACAATTTGGGTGGACGAAAAGCTCAGATGGAGAGCTTGAGAGGACGGCTTGGGTTGGTGACCTGAGTGTTTGGTCTGGGTGGTGCTTTGTCCAAGGCAGGTACCTAATTAAAATTTGATATAAAGACAAAAATAAAAAAAATCATGTTATAGTTTCAAGATAAAAGACATTAGAGAAAAAGTAAAATGACTTCTTTTAATGTTGAATGTATAATTAATCTTTTTTATATCAAACTAAGAACAATTATTGAAGATAACAAAATTTAATGTTAATAGAGAAATTAAAATAATTCAAAACAAAACATGTTTATTTATTAATATTATTTAAAATTAAATAGATAAATAAATGTATTAATAAGTCTTTTATTAATAATTTGATATCTGTATTTAGATTTATGATATACTTTAATTTTTAAAATTAAATATGTTTTTTTCCTTAACTTTAACTGAAAATTGAAATTAGTTCTCTTTAAAATTTTAAATTATTTTAGTCCTTCATCGGTAGAAGTGTGTAAATTTAATTTCTCTAGCCAAAATTTGTTATGTTTATTTGAGGTTTCAAACGCATTTCTTTACTAACATCAAAGAAAAAATGTGTTAAACAATGTAAACAACTCAAATGCTATTATGAAAAACGTTTGAAAAGTTATATTAACTTAATAAAATTTGTTTAGAAGGATTAAATCCACACATCTCTAAAATTAAGTGACTAAATTGTATCAAAATTAAAAAAAAAAGTTAATTCTAATTTTTTAAAAAGTGTCACGTGTTAAAATCTAAAAAATAAGCCATAAATTTAAATATAAAAGTAAAATTACTAAGTTTATTTATTTTTAATGATGTTTACACCGATTAAGAAAATAAAACTTAAGAAAGTGTAATATATCAAAAGTATTAAATTTTGATTTTTAAGAGATTGAAAAAAATAATATATATTTTAAATTGTCCTTAATTTTAATTTTAAATTAACGAAAGAGCAGAAAATATACCAAATTAGTTAATTAAGAATAAAAATGAAAACTGAAGTAATATGAATGCGTTTGTAGTAGTTAAAATGGTTGATGTAATATTATTTAGAAGGAAAGAAGTAGTAATACATAATTTTGTCAAGTGTGTAAGGTTATGGTGAAGCGAACGGTGGAGCGTGCAGTTACAGGATCATAAGCCACAGTTTGCAATGCAGCATAGCCTCTGGCAAAACGAAATTGGCCAGTTCCGGACACAACAGACACCGTTCTGACATTCTCATTCTGCCGATTAATGCCTTGCAGCTCCAAGGTGCTACCATTGAACTGCCAACTGCTGAACACAATTGAAAGCACCACATTCTCATAAGCTCCATCACGAGAGGAAACTACCAGCAAACCTTGGGCCCGGCCCACCATCGTAGACGTTGGGCTTGGGCCCACCGTCACTGGATCATCAACCACAAACACGCTTCCAAATGTGTTGAAGTTCCAATTCCTTCCCTTGATGCCCGCCACTGCTGCAACTGTGGCATTCGGCCCTCTTGTTATGTCTTGCAGGTAGAACACGTATGTTGTTTCACGATCCAATTGAGCGTAAGCTTGATAAACCAGTGTGATGAATAATATCATCAGCTTTTGAATGGAGAAGGGTGTTGAAACTGCTGCTGCCATTTTCTTTTTGTGGGGTTATTCAACGTTTGGGATGTAGATGTCATGAAATATTCATGAATTTATACAAGTGAAAGCGTGTTTGTGACAGCTTAAAGTTATGTTGTCTTTTATCAGTTAAGAAATTTTAATACTCAAATTATTGATTTGGTGTAAGTTTTGAAAAAAAATTATAATTTAAAGTAAATTTTGCCAACATGATATGAATTCGATAAAAAAATTCTTACCATCGTTATATGAGTTCGGTCTGATTTTCATAAAATTGTACCGTGTTAGTAATTTTTTTTATCGTGAATGATTAGTTGTTAATTAATATTATATTAAAATTTATAATTTTTTTTAAAAATTTATCAAACTAATTTTAGAACTTCTAAATATTAACGAAAAAAAACACTCTTGTCGAAGATCTTCATTACAGCTGGGTTTTTGGAAAAAAATTGTTGTTCTTATAACGCTTCTTGTTTGTCTGATAGTAAGCTTGTGCGTTACCTATCTCGTGAGTAAAGCACTCCGGTGAATGAACTATAAGCACAAAGTAAGATTAGCATTTCCTATGGGAGAAAAAGTACAGAAAAAAACAAATGGGGTTACATAAAACGTGTCACTTAGTTTGCTTTTCAATTGTTACATTTTAGCAATGTGTAGCGGGTGCTAGTAGATAAAAATACCCTAATATATCATGAATTTTAAATTATAAGGTTAAGGGTATTTTAATAATTTTCATTCTCAAAACTTAAAAAAAAGAAACCTTAAAAAATGTAAAAAAATGTTTTTTGTACCCGTTAAAAAATGCTTTTTATACTTGTTTTTGAGTAGATATAGGTGCAAGGTATAAAAAGTTTTCGTCTTTTTACACTGGTTCTAGACCATTTATTTTTGTAAGAGCTATAAAAGTTTGATATTTACATCTGGGATCAGGTATAAAAAAGTCGTATTTCTTACTTAAAAAACTCACTTTTATACCTGCCGGTAACAAAACAGGTATAAAAGAAACTCACTTGTATACCTTATGATGTTATAACCGGTGTGAAAAACAATACTTTTTATACCTAACATGTGTAAAAATTGACGTTTTTTTTAAATATTTGATTTGTATATACTACTATCCATATCCAGACGTGTAAAAAATTCAATCTTAAATTTACCTAACAATATTGTTTCTATTAACACATCAAAGTATAATATTTACCTAAAATATATTTACACAAAATAAATTAATCTAAATTACGATTTAAATATAATATTCACGGATTAATGGAAATGTAAATAAAGAAAAAAGAAAATGCGTGATATTTGAGAATACTTCTACCCTACATGGTTTATAAAGTACTAATAATTAAAATGTTATACTAATTTATAATCGAAGGAGTCTTGATTCTTGTGTTATGCTATAGTTGATCAAAACCAATCACCTGCAAACCCACGTAGGGACAAAGGAGTACATTGTCAGTGTTATATATATATATATATATATATATATATATATATATATATATATATATATATATATATATATATATATATATATATATATATATATATATCAAAGGACCGCGATATTCCAACAATGTTTTCTTAACACATTTTTTACAATGCCACGTGTCGTGCTTTGATTGGTTTGTTTTAAAAATAATATTTTATAAAAACCTTCAAAATGGAAGTCCGTAACCCTTCTTTTAACTGAAAATTCGAAAATACCCCTTTCTCTGTTTCATTGGAGACGAAGGTCCCTTCTCGTGAAGGTCCAAGGTCGCGTTTCGCAGATAAACTTTTATGCGTGCCTTAGAGGACCAAGAATTTCTAATTGAAGAACTTAAAAGGAGGGTTGCAAGTTTGGAGGCACAATTGGATGAAGAGAAGGCAAGAAGGCAAAACAAAGATGACGTTGGACAAAGTGTGCCTCGTACAGAACCATCCGTGAACACTGGTTTTGTATCCCCTACTGACATTGACGGAAATGAACAACCTTTGAAGACGTATGTTAGGGTTGGATCACGAAGGCGTTACAAGGAAAGAACACTTAGGACTCCATACACCGGAACCGTAGTGCTTAGAATAAAAAATGAGTGATATGTGTATTTAGTTGATTAATGGAAAGTAAATGATAATTGTAATCATTGTAAATAGATTAAGAAAACAAAGTGTAATGTATCAGATTTAGTTCAATGATATAAAATTTGAGTTTTTGTTTGAATTGGTCTCATATTTTATTTTTTCAATACCATTGTTATTGTGAGTTGTGGGTTTGTGGATTTCATAATGTGGTCAAGTTTAGTATCTCCTAAGTTGCAGGCGTGTTTGTAAGATGTGGAGTGACCCCTCATCACTTGGAGGACCAAGCTGTGCAAGGGATGACTGAGGGTGTTGAATAAATGCTCTGGTAATCGTTTACAACTTCCTGGTAAACGATTACCCGAGAGAAAATGGGATTTTGTACAGAAAGTCCAACTGAGGTAGTCAGTCAGGTTAACAGGGGTGACCATTGTCAAAAAAACTAGGTTTGAGGCACTTTTGCACTTGTCTGAGGCTGGTCCTGGTGTTTCAAGGTGGGAGAGGGTGGTTAGTGATGTGATGATGTCCCAAGGAGGGTGGAGTAACCCCTCATCAGTTGGAGGAGCAAGCTGTGCAAGGGATGACTGAGAGTGTTGAAAAAAGGCTGTGGTAATCGTTTACAACCTCCTCGTAAACGATTACCCGAGAGAAAATTGGATTTTGTACAAAAAGTCCAACAGAGGTAGTCAGTCAGGTAAACAGGGGTGACCATTGGAAAATAAAGTGAGTTTTAGGCACTTTTGCACTTGTCTTAGGCTGGTCTTGGTGTTTCAAGGGTTGGAGAGGGTGATTGGTGATGTGATGTGATGTGATGTGAGGCCAAGGAGGGTGGAGTGACCCCTCATCAGTTGGAGGAGCAAGCTGTGCAAGTGATGACTGAGACTGTTGAAAAAAGGTTGTAGTAATAGTTTACAACCTCCTCGTAAACGATTACCCGAGAGAAAATTAGATTTTGTACAGAAAGTCCAACAGAGGGAGTCAGTCAGGTTAACAGGGGTGTCCATTGTCAAAAAAAGTGAGTTTTAAGCACTTTTGCACTTGTCTTAGGCTGGTCCTGGTGTTTCAGTGGTGGGAAGTGATGTTTTGGCACCCCATGATGGAGGGAAAAAACAATGTTTATGAGATGAGCAACTTGGGTGAGATAACATGCTGTCAACTTTGACCTTTGCTGGCTATTTTACTGATAACTTTTCCCACGGACCTCCAAATGATGTGATTCTTTTTTTTATTAGAAACTAGACTCAAAAATCTTTCCAATCACTACTAATTTGTAATTTTTGGACATCTGAGTTGGTACAGTTTATTCTTTCAAGTTAGCGTTTCATATATTTTTGCCAACTCTGACCTTTGCTTGTTCTTTTGCTCATAACTTTCTCCACCGAACTCCAAATGAGTTGATTCTTGTTTTGTTGGAATCTATACTCAAAGACCTTTCAAATTATGCCTTAGAAATAAAGTTTACACCTTTTTTGACACTGTAATCGATTACAAGGACACTGTAAACGATTACCATAGTGTTTTTTCTACAGATTGGCTCTGCACTCTTCCAACTTGGTCCCCTAAGTAAGAATGGCTTCTTCTCCACTTCTTGGGGTTACCTCCCATCAATTTCCACTCTCTACCTCGACTGAAACACCAACACCAAGTAAATACAAGTGGACTTGTGTTTGAAAGTAACAATTTTTGCCAATGATCACCCATGACACCACAATTGAGTACTTCAGTTCAACTTTCTGTACAAAACAGTGATTTCTCTCGTGTAATCGTTTAACAGGCCACTGTAAACGATTACAATAGTGTTTTTTTTGTAGATTAGCCATGCACTTCTCCAACTTGGTCCCTTGAGTAAGAATGGCTTCTTCCCTACTTTTTGGGGTCACCTCCCATCACCTACCACCCTCTACCACCAGTCAAACACCAACACCAAGTAAATACAAGTGGACTTGTGCTTTAAATTAACAGTTTTTGCCAATGATCACCCAGGACACCACAACTGACTACTTCAGTTCAACTTTCTGTACAAAACAGTGATTTCTCTCGTGTAATCGTTTACGAGGCCACTGTAAACGATTACAACAATGTTTTTTCTGCAGATTAGCTCTGCACTTGTCCAACTTGGTCCCCTCAGTAAGAATGGCTTCTTCCCCACTTCTTAGGGTCACCAAACATAACCTCCCAACCAGTAATGACCCTTAAATTCACTTGTATGATTTTTTGGTCAACAAATTCCACAACTTATATTCATTTCTGAAACCATTACCTATATTTTAAATACTTATTAATATTCTGCGGTCTTTTTTCAATATAACACCTTTGTTCATTATAACACACATAACGTAAAAAGAATTAAATTCATGACACCCAAACCGCCACCAAACTTCGAATCAGAAAAAAGATACAAGAATAGGGTTAGAACGACAGAGAAGATAGAGGTTAGATCGAGAGAGAAGATAAAAGGGATGAAAGAAGTGTAGATGTGAGAGCGAAAAAACGAAAACCGCGAAACCAAAAATGTTAAACTTGTAAACTTTTCTTCCAATTTTGCCCTTAGTCTGATAACCTCTCTCTATTTTCTTTTTATTAAATTTGACCAATGCAAAGACGCCACCTGGCGTTGTCAAATTGTTGGCAAAAATTTGTTGTCGACATATCATTTTCCTATATCAAATCATGCATTTTCTGAGTCTTTGTACAAGAATAACGGTAACAAATTGTTTAACTAAATTTTATGTATGGAAGATTTTATGTACTTACCTGCTACAAAGTGGACACGTGTCATTTCGCTCCTGCCACTCTAATATACAACAAAGGTGGTAATGGTGATTGCACTTTGTTGTAATCTTGGGGTTTTCTTCGCTGTAGTCTATCACATATAAACAAACATGTACCCTAATTATCAATTATACTGAGTAGAAGGTGTAACATCCCAAAATATAGTAATTACCATAGATTAGAATTAATTACAATTAACAGTTAAAACATGCAGTTTTATACTAAGTGCAAAGATTCCAAAACCGAACGTTCACACGCACAGAGGTAAAATACCATACAGTAGTATTTCAAAGTTTAAAGACGAACGGTTTTACAAGCTTTAACCGAACGTCCGAAAGCTAACAGCAAGGATATAAACTACAACTTAACGAGCGCTCTAGGGCTCGGCTTTAACCTCTACTTCAACCAGATTGGCGTCCTCCAAATTTTCTTCTTTCAGCGCTTCCTCAAGCAATGCCTCTCCATCTGCTCACATCCACACGGATGATCATTGCATTGACAAGACAGATGTACATGGACGAACGACAACACAAGGAAACAACACAGGGTAAGCTTATTGAATTTAATTCACCAATAATTCATACACATAACATTTCAACATTTATAAAGATATCACAACGCATAATATCAGTTCAAACTCTCATAAGACAGACCGTCTGGACTGTATGAATCCATGTAACTACAGGCGTTCGCGCACTCGGGTGGTGTGGTAACTGGAAACACTCATCAGCTGCCACCCGAGGTTAGCCCTATCAGTCCAAAGTACTCAATAAGACTAGAGCCTCCTGCCATTTCCACGCATGACCTACTCCCCTCTACATGAGGACGAGCACTCACGAAATTTCAGGATGAACAGCCATCAGTAATTTTACCATGGTCATACTATACACTTCTCATATTCAAATCATAGAGTTGTTCCTCCACGGAACGCTCGCCCAAATCCCACAACCATAGTTTCACCTCATATAATGTTCAGCATTTATAATCTTTCACTTTTATTTTCATTTTTATCTTTCAGTCCTAGTACATAAAATCACAAACGCTCAGCCCTCTTTACAATGAGGACAACCGTGGAGAACAAGACTAAAGAATTTACTACGTTCCAAAACAGAATAGAACCGATTACCAAATAGATGGACGACCTATATTAATCAAGGGTACTCGACACTGTCGGTCGACACAGATGGATGATCTGTAGTCACAAGGGTGATCGACACGGTAGGTCGACACAGATGGATGATCTGTAGTAACAAGACTGATCGACACGGTAGGTCGACACAGATGGATGATCTGTAGTAACAAGGTTATCAACCTGGTCGGTCGACACATATGGTCGACCTGTTTCACAAGGGTGTTCGGTATGGTCGGTCGACATAGATGGTCGACCTGTATTCACAAGGGTTATCAACATGGTCGGTCGACACAGAAGGTCGACCTGTATTCACAAAGGTTATCAACAGGGTCGGTCGACACGGATGGTCCGGTTCGCGGAATTTCAAGGTTGGCCAACTTATCGGAGGGACCAATTGCTATAGTTCACAGACAGAACACCTATGCTAGTAAACGACTGAGCACGGTAGAGAACATTATTAAAAGTAGACCAACACTATATTCATTTAGAGATTTTACAAGAAAAAGAGTATGAGCGCTTGGTGTAAGACTGAGCACTACTCAGTACGAATGATAGGGATAAGATCGACACTACTCATTATGAGCTCTAAGTAAAAGACCGACACAACTCATCCTCCACCAGAATTCTTTCCAAATGAAAGTATTCCAATTCAAAGAAGTTTACTAGAACACCAAACGGTCAAGAACCGTTTAATGTCGAACGTACGTTATCATATGGGAGTTTATATTCAGAGTTTCACTTACATTCATTCATTTCTCAGCATATACATATTTCACATTTTCAAATACTCATATCATAGTACAATTTCATATTCACCATATTTCAACTCATACTTATAATCATACATCAAAATCAAATATCACAGATCATGCTTCATGAAACTCTCAGAACATCCATACAACACAAACAAAAACATACGACTTAAATTTAATAAGCTTCCCTTACCTGGATAGCAGTACACGTTTAACAGTATAACTTGAATTTGCCCCACTATGGCTTTCTACCCTCCGAGATCTTTCTTACGCTCCTTAACTAAGTCGGTTACCGAATCAGAAGGGGTTCGGATCCAAATGAAGCTCACTGGTCCGTGAACGTCCCCACGGTCCCTGAAAATTGATCGGAGTAGCAAGGAATGAGTAATAGTAGAGAGAAGTTTGGAAAGTTCTAGAGAGAAGGTGGAGAAAAATGGAGGTTTAGGTTCTGAGGAAGATGAAGGGTGCGTGCGGGTTAGAGAGGGAGAGTTTTTCAAATCTCAGTTTTGTTGCTTTCCTCGTCAAGACGGACGAGCGTCTCCCAGCCCGACACCTGCACACCACTTCTGATTTCAGAAGCTTCTCCCGTGACACGTGGCGTGCGTGCATGCAGTGCAAAGTGCGCTTTTAATGCTTCAGGGGAAAATGATGGGGTGGGGTTTTCTGTGCACGTCAGAGGGCTGGTTTTCAGATTAGGGTGGGGGTTTGTAGTGAGTTAAGCGTGGAAGTGGTGTGCATTAATTTGACGTGACAAAGATTTATTGCTACAAATTATTAGGGGTCTCACACAAGGGGTCTCTATTAATATTCCCTAATCTTATTTCAAAAATATTTATTGAAACAACAAAATTCTTAATATGTAACAAAATCTTTCTGCCAATCTCAAAATACTAAACTGCATTATCGTAACAATAAAACTGTGCATATACTGAAACTATCATATCATCTAAGATTCTGCTTCACTAAAATATAATATATAACATTACAAATCTTCCTTTATCAAATGAGTTTATAAGAATAACTAGTACTTAAAATTTCAATTTTTCAAACACAGATAATCAAATATGATACGCTAATTTCTATTTTCATAGCATTGATGAATACCAACTCAAGGAAAGAGAAAAAAAGAGTTTGAAATATAGCACACGTTCCGAACATTAGGGGATGTCATATTCTGTGAGATGTTTCAAAAAGTTGCACAAGTCAACAGTAAAAATATTGAGTAACCAGTTTATAATTCAGGTATAAACTAAAAAGACTACAAATAATTTCAGTTACTGCCCTAAGCATTTTTGAGTAAATAATTGTCTCACCTTTCTGATTTCATGGTTTCTATAAAGAACTATACTTGTTCCTTTGGGAGCTAAACTCCTTTAACAGAGAAATTAAAAGGTGGAATGGGTACCTGGGAAAGAATTGGTTGAACATGAGTCACTTACATTAGTACTGAAAAGAAGTTGCAACAAGTAGTAATAAATTGATGGATTTTGTGCCAAAGATCAGATTCGAGAAGAAAAGTATATAACACCTAAAATATTGACAAGGTGAATATAAAAGCAAAGGTAACAGACAACAACACTGAATGATGGTTCAGTAATATAAAATAAGTCATGCCAACTATACCCAAGCTCACGAGCAAATGGTAATACAAAACCACCAATGCAAAGATCCACATGGAAACAAATACCAAAGCTTCGTTCCTACGGAAGAAATAGGCAAATTATATGCATTTTGTAATTGAGCAAGAAAGTTGAATATATATATATATATATATTTCAGCATTAGATGAAAAAACTTATTTCGATGGGGTCAATTATTCACAGGAGCAAATCCAACAATCTGGTTTATCATGATATTAAATTCATTTGGCAGTAAGAATTGAATATATTAGCAGGTTGTGTACCTTAACAAATCCAGTAGCAAGAATTCTGAATCTTTAGAATAAGGAAAAATAACCTTCATACCAGGATGGTATTTTTGTTAATATGGCGTCGAATCGCTTTCACATCTGCTTGAAAATTCTTGTCAACTGGTACACGCCATAGTTTGATATTAAAATACTGTGCAGCCTTGTCATATGTTGAGTGTCCATCTGATTCACTTCCTCCAATGTAGCTGCAAGAAATAAACAATAAATACATTAAAAAAATACAGTACTCGCCGGTCTAAGTATTACAAACATACATTGTACCTGGGCATCCTATGAACAAATTACTCCGAATTTAACATTTGACCAAAATTACTAACATACACTGTACATTAAATTTTATTCTTGTGTTGTCGCAGAACCCTAATCGCCCAAACATAGCAAAAGAGAGGATCTAACCTTCTAGAGGAGTCGCGGTCCAAGAGCACGAGGGTTTTGACGAGCAGTCGATTGGGAAGAGTCGTGGCGTTGGCGGTTTTGAACTCTTCCCTCAATGAAAAGGAGCTTGTGGAGGAGAAGAAGACGCGCCAGAGAGAACTAAGAGAATATGTGAAGCAAAGATGAAGAAATGCAGAGAAAACTAAGAGAAAAAAAGATGTGTGCAAAGTGAAGCTTGAACAGAAGGAATGGGTAGAGCATTTAATATTCCATACCGGCTCTAAGTAAAATAGGTGTAAACATTATTTTCTACACTGATTTTGAGTGTAACCGGTGTAGAATTATTTATTATTTATTACGATATTGCCACCATGTTATTTTTTATACCTATTTTTAGAGTAACTGGTGTAAAAAAGTTCTCTTTATTTACCATTCTGCCACCGCATCATTTTCTACACTTGATGAATTTGAACAGGTATAAACATACGCTATAAAAAGTCTATTTTGCACTAGTGTCATCTCTCTCACTCCAACATTTTCTCTGTCATCTCTACACTAGTTCTAATTGAAAAAATCAGAAACACTCGCCCAACCATAATGAGAAACACTAGTCCTTTTGGTTGCATGTTTGGTCTTGTTACTAGGTTCTTTACTAATAAAAGGTTCTAATTTCGATCTTTTTGAGTTAAAAGCGTAGTGTTGGATTCTCTAGAGTTGGTATGAGCTCCTAACAGGTAAGGGAAGCTAAATTCTTGTTTTAATTGTTTTGGTAGCTTGATAAAATAAATTGGTATGTTGCGAATGTGTGAAATTGTGGCTAAAATTTGTTTGTGAATTTTTTGAAGAGTGTATGACGTAATATGTGTTCGTGTTTTGATTGAGTTGATGAATTTTAATGAGCTTGATTTCCTGTAAATGAGTGTTTGATTCTAGTTTATTGGTTTGGTTAAATGATAGGTTTTGGGTTTAATAATAATTACGAGTTGCTTGTGAATTTGGTTTATAACAAGTGGTTTAACAGGTGAATTTTTGTAAAAAGGGTTATTTGGCTAAGTAGAAGACTATGAGTCTGTGTTTGAATCAATTGAAACTTGTTTGGCTTTTGATATTATTTAAATTTGAGTCTTGAAAGGTGAAACTATTGGTTTAGGTATAGGGAAGTAGAGTTTTGAATTTTGTTTGGTTTGTATGAATTGAGTAAGTTGGTGTTTCCTTGAACATGAAAATTGTGACACTCGGGCACTGACGAGGGCGGGGAGTGATCGTCGGTGCAGGAGGCACGAAGTGTAAGAGGCACAAACAAAGAACGACTCCTAGCAGGCTTCTAGTGGAAGGGACACATGGATGAATCGAACATACACCGGAATGAGAGGGATCTAGAGACTGTTTAGGTATGGGACTATATAGTTGAAGGATAGCTTAAAGGGATTGATTTGACTACTCATATCACCAAAATGCATTTGCTTTTCGGTAGCCTAACACATAAGAACTCCATGGTTATTTCTTGGAGTAATTTAGGGATGGGTGACCTTCTAGGAAGTTTTCCCGAAAAGTGTACGAGTGAGAACAAAGCACATTGGAAAACCTCGTGGTGATGCGTGGGGGCAATCAATATTCCCTATAAGTTGCCGGGGTGTTACAAAACCTGTTTTGAGAGCCAGCGAGCTCCAAAGCACTGAACAACCATTTTTTACGCTGAGCGCTACTCGAGACAATGAGCTCATGTGTTCAAGATGCGTTGAGCGGTAGCTGATTTGCGTTGAGCGCTCCTTGTTGGTGTCTTGTCTGTGCTTTATGTCTTTGACTGTCTTAATTGGTTTGAAAAGATTTATGCTTCCTAGATTGTTAATATAAATGTATACGTGATATGCTTTAAGTATGAGTTGATAATGATGAGGATATGTGGGGATAAATAAGTTATGGCGTATGCATATTGTTGGTGTAATTCCATGGAACTCTTGGGGAGATTCTATGGTGGCAGTTTCTATAGTGTAAGTATTGATGTAAGCATTCAGTTGGAGGTTATCCTAACACTCTAATAACTATCAAATAACTATCAAATATAAGTATAGAAGGGTGGGGTATGAGGTAAAAGTAGTAGGAGGTCCTAGTCTAGGGGCTAAGTCATTCACGAACTAACCTTGTGATTGTGATAGGGTGAAACTCATTGGCAATGGCTCTGTAGAGTAGTAGAGACCATTACAAGTGCATAATCTGCCAGAGTCTAACATTAATTAATACTTTATTGGATGGTCGAGTCTAGATAAATGTTTTTGTGTAATTCATGACGTTGTATGTTATCACTACATAAGCATCGTGATAGCTTTAAAGTTGTTTGGATAACTATATTCTTTGATATTTTAGCTTATCCTTTTGTTTGTGGTGTGTTTGCTTTTGTTTTCTTTTGGCTAGTCACCTGCACGTTGAAAATAGATGATGATGCTTCCTTGAAGCAAGTCACAGGTAGAGATGATGCTAATGCTTAGTTAGATTCATGAAAGGGAAGATTGTGACTTTTGCTTATTTGACAAGATGAGCAATCTGATTGGTGAAATTGCTGAGAGCCTAAGGAAAATTCACGTTGAAGAAAACTGAAAATTGAGGAGGGATGGCCCAACTTGTGGTGCCAACCTACTGATTTATTTAGTTGAAGATGGTTGACAGATGGAGATGACGATGGCCAAACGTAGACATCATTAACACATGGTCCTTTAAGCTTCGTGTAATGAGAAATGTGCAAACCTGAACCGTCACCCATAAATAGCGAGTCAGGACCAGTGTAGGGGTGGTAGAAAGCAAGATTGTTTAGATCCGTAGTGAGATGATGTGTGGCTCCACTATCAAGTGAGTAATGACGATTGGAAGGGCTTGTGGTCATGGTGTGTGCCCGCGGCACAGTGTAGTGATTTTGCTGACGAGGTGGATTTTGCGGGACTTGAATGGTGGGATGGAGTTCACGAAAAATTGGGCATTGCGGCAACAAATGTCCAATGTTTTTGCACCATTGACATTTTCCTAAGTAGGGTCGTGGTCCTTGTCCTGTTGAACGAGAGGTGTATTGTTGTTGCGGCGGCACAGACCAAGAGGTATTTGGTGGAGGAGATGACCACTGTGACTGTGGAGATGGCCTTGGTTTGGGTTTGTTAGGTTTAGCTTGGGCAGTGAGTGCCGTTGTGGGACCTAGGGTTATTTGGTGAGTGATTTTTAGGTGAAGTTCATGTTGGAGAAGCTTTTCATGGAGTTCATAAAAAACAATGAGGTTGTCCTGGGCGTTGACCCCATCAATGACGGGCTTAAAAGTTTCATCAAGACCACGAAGAACATGATCGGTAACATCCTCGATGGAGACGGAGTGACCGATGGAGGCAAGTAAATCAACAACTATTTTGATGTTATTCATGAATCTGTAACAGATAATGTACCTTTCACCGTGGAGTGTAAACAGTCCTTGAGTTGCTTGACGTGTCCACGAGAGGCACGTGCGAAAGTGCCCTTGAGAGTTGACCAGAGAGCAACGGAGGTTTTGGTCTGGGTAATCAGCGAAGCAACGGAATCCGAGAGAGTCGTAAGAAGAGCGCCATAGATGAGACGATCTTGGCGTTTCCAGGAAAGATACGCGGGGTTGGCTTGACTGACAGGTGGGGTATCAGTGTTGTTGATGAAGGCTACTAGTGTTGGGTGAGACCCATCGAGAAATTTGTAGAGGTCAAGGCCATCCAGAATTGTTTCTATTGTAACTACTAGTTGAGATAGTTGGATTGTGTCAGTTTGACGACACCTGACAGAGTAACAAAGGAGAAGGGCTTTGTGGGTTCATGACTAGGGAAAGTGAAATTGGATTCCTCAGCCATACGTGAAGAGAGGGAGCGACGTCCTGGAACGTGAAAAAAAAATTTGGAGATGGGAGAGGTAAGATCAAGAAGATATATCTGATACCATATAGATGAATTGCCTATTATATTATGTATGTGAATGCACTATTTATACAAGATGAGCACTACATAATAGGAAGAGATATTATATTGCTAACAGTAAATCCTAAAATATCTCTTTAACCACCTAATACGTTCAGATTATGATTACTCAAATTTCTCTTTAACTTTATAACAAAATCAAGCACATTAATGACAAATTATTGTTGCTAATCATTTATCAATAACATCTTTTGCAATACCTTAGATCTTATAAATTTGACTCTTTTAAGTTTTCTTTTAGGTATAAAGTTTAGTGTTATAGTTATTTTGGATAATTGTAATGACTTTATTTATATGTTTATTTTTTTTAGCTAATTGTTCTGTGTTATTGAAAATGTGATATTTCCATGATAGTGCTAAAATTATTGAAAATGGAATGTTACAAATGTATTAGTTTTTTTCCCTACAAAATTAACGTTTAAACTAGTTTTAGACAATTATCTAATTATTTTTAATATATTATATTATTATTTAACTTATCTATTTGAAGATTTTATTAAAAATATTTGAGGATTTTCTTTTAAATTTATTCATTAATGATATCAATATAAAGAATAGAGAGATAATTTTAAAAATCTATAGTTGAAAATTTATTTCTAGTTACATATACAAAATTTTATTTTAATATAAAATAAAATTATTTAATTTAAATTAAAATTATGACATTATTTATTTAAATTTTGGCAAAATTATTTTAATTATTTATTAAATATTTTACATTTGATTATTTGATTAAATATAAGATGAATTTAATAATATACAAGTAAACGTAAAATTTAACTTATAAATTAATTTTGAGAAGTTGATTTAAGTTTTCACATAATCACAACCAAAATAATAAATATTTTAAAATTAAGTTAAAATAAATAAATTGTATTCACTTAAAAACGTAATTTTATTTATAAAAATAAAAATATAATTCATATAAAAATATATAAACTTATTTTTGTTATATGTTCTAATAGTAAAATTTGTCAACATTTTGTAACAATGAAATAGTTAAGATTTTCACTAACCGGTACAATATAAAAGATCACCGTGATAATTAGGTAAGTAAATAAATTATTCTAATATAATTAAATTCCACATATAAATTCGCATTTTGAATTGGTTAATCTAGTAGATAAAATAAATTACTTTATCGATCCGTATTTAGTTTATAAAAAACTCGTGAATAAATCAATCTGTCCGTGTTTCCAAATAATAAATTGGAAAATGAAAAAGACCAAGTTTAATAAAAAAAAAATTGAATTTTTAAGTGAGCGAGATAATCCACTAATTAGCATATTAAGTCATCAAAATCCACAAATTTAACAACCAACTTTATATTTAAAGTAAGTATAATTATTTATAATTTTTTTTTAAAAATCCATTATTTATAAGTTTATATCTAACATATCATCTACGTGTTTGGGATCATACTCCTACTCATATAACAATAATAATCACACTCGTGGCTATAGACCCTCTCCATTGGAGCTCATACTTATAAATTTTTACGGTTAAAATTAATAACGTATGTTAATTCATAATTTAACCTTCATTCTGGGGTCAATTGGTATTAAATTGTTAAGTAACTCTTACAATTTACCTTTCAAAATTTTAGAAATAATTCTAGCCCTTTGACTTTTCTTTCATTTGCGTAAAATCTTCACTAAGATGCACGACGGTGTCAATTTCAGGAACAAAAATTTCAATCTATTTCACTCTTTTGGTACTCTTTATTAGACTCAAACTTTCCTTCTTTTCAATTGCGATTATGTTTTCATTCTATAACTTGTGTGTTAGCTTAAGTCTGATTTTGTAATATTCAATAAAATTAATTATAAAATTATTTTAACTCAAACAAATTTTATAGTATTAAGTATGATAAGGGGCTGCTTCTCTCTTTCTATATATAAATATACTTTTATCTTAATATATTTCTATTTTTCAAAAAATTAAGACAATAATTAAAAAAAACTAGTATATAAAAGCTAACAATACAAATGAACAACTAAAAGGTTCCACGGTTGAAAAATTTGAACTAAAAAAATACATATTTCTTACTAAGCTACTAAAAATAGTTTATATAACAAAGAAAAGTATAAGAATAGTCTCCTAACACTCATCACTAACAGTGACATCAATTGGTTTAACAAACTTCTTCCAATAAGGATGACTATGCCACATAACATGCCTTTCTTCAATAGAAAGGCCCTTGGTCTCTGGTAGAAGCTTGTAAATGAATGTGTTCATCACAATGAGCATGCATGCAAAGAAAATGAACAATCCAAACTTCATGTGACAAAGCATGGTGGTGAAAATTTGTGCAATGACAAAGGTGAACATCATATTCAGAGAGACATTGATACTTTGTGCAGCTGAACACACTTCAAGTGAAAAAATCTCACTTGGAACCAACCATCCTAGAGGACCCCAAGACCATGCAAATCCTGCCACGTACACACATATGCCACACACAACCACAATAGCATACCACTTTGGCAACATTCCTATGTTTCCATCAAGTCCGAATTTACATGCAATTGCTACGATTATCACGATCTACGCAAGCCAAATCAAAACAAAAAATAAATTAATCAATTACATTATATAGTAAAATAACACTAAAAGAGTGTTAAGCAAATAGGTTACCTGACAAATAAACATTTGTATTCCTCCTTTTAAGAAAAGAGTTCGTCTACTAAACTTGTTAACGGTGAATATGGAGACAAGAGTGGCAATTGCGTTGCAGCCTCCGATGATCATGGCATACATGAGAGAAGCATTGGTTCCAAAACCAATGGCCTTCAATAAAATAGGAGCATAAAATATAATCACATTTATGCCAGTGAATTGCTGAAACAAGGGAATGACTATGGCAAATGTGAGTTGGGGTCTGTACTGTCTCTTTAATAAAGAGATCCAAGGGTCTTTCACAGCTTTAGAGCATTCATTTGCTGCCACGAGATCCTTGAACTCCTCCTCCACATCTGTTGTTTTTCGAATCTGAATAAGTTCCATCTTAGCCTTCTCATGAAGACCACGTTCAATCAAAGAATTTGGTGATTCTATAAGCATAATTGTGAACAATATATAAAGAGTAGGAAAAATTCCAAAGCTATCACTCCATCCTTCTCCATTCTCCATCTTCGCAAAAATGTAGTTGAAGACATTAGCAACAAAGATGCCAGTAGCAATTGCCAATTGTAACATCATATTAAGAACTCTTCTATGTTGATATGGAGGAACCTCGGATATATACATTGATAGAGACTATAAACAAAAAAAAAAACACTATCAGGATACATAACATAATTAATATTTAATATAATAAAAATTAAAATATTTCCTTTTTTCATACTATGTATGTAAGCTAACTAAATAAAAATCACTTTTTAACACATAATTTACCTTCTATAAGTTTGTCAATTTAAAAAATATGTAAAGATATGTATTGTTATCATTGATTATACAATAATATGTAATATAGTTACAATTAAAATGTTTTTTATAAAGGGAACGTAACGTAAATTATAAAAAGATCACCTCAACACTTATTTTTTCTATTTAAGTTTTTTAATTTTAAAAATACAGTGTCAATATTTATTTTAAATTATTTTAATTCTAAAACATTATTAAAAAATATTTAATTATAAGAAAAAAATCTTAAACCAATTTTTAATAATGATAGTATGTCACTAAATATAATATATGAAAAACTGAATAAAAGTTTATATATAGTATTACCTGATGAGTACATCCAATTCCTAAACCAAATAAGACGCGGATGAGAATTAGCACCCAAAGATGTTGTACAACAACACCCGAGACAAAGAATGCACCTCCGAAAAAGAAGGCACCCCCTAATATAAGGGTATGGCGTCTCCCAAAAAGCCGAGTGAGAAAGGATGCAAATACTGATGCAATCAAAGCAGCCAAATATAGAGATGACGTGAATAATGTCAATATTTGGCTGTCAAATTTGCAATACGGATTGTTGGAGGGTTTTATGTTGTTCTCTTGTTCATACGCTTCATAGAAGAATTTCTTCAGAAAAGGATTCATAGAACTCATGCCACCTGCAGATGTTGACGTGAGTAATGAATAAAACAACAATTCATGGAAAGATAGATAAGTGTGTTAGCATACCTGATATACCCAAATGATAACCAAATATGAATCCATATAATGCAGTTACAACATAGGTGCAAAAAACTCCAGACGTAAATTTTCCTGGATAGTTCTTTACTGAAGATCCATTTGAATCTGTCATTCTAAAAAGCTTTCCGTAAATAAGAATAAATTGATCCAAAGAGAGAGCAAACAATATCACACCAAGAAGTATCACAGTTAGCACTAACAATTCGCCTTACTTTAATTTATAGCCTATATTATGATAGATTTCTATTTGTATATCTATATCAATATCTTTCTTTTAATTGATTGGATTTTAATATTTTTTTCTCCCCTTATTATCTTCACTGATTATATTGTTTGTTTTGTGGTTTTTTTGGTTGTCATTGAAACTTATTATCTTTATTTCTTTATTAAATAACATTAAAATATATCTCGTGATATTTTATATATCTTATTATATTTTTGAATCTACTATATTGATTTGATATATATTTTATAATATTTTTATATTAGTTAACTGATTTGATATTATTTGTGTATCTATATTATAACCTATCAATTTCAACCTGATTTTGCACGCTAATTAACAAAAATGTGGTTTTTAGTTACGATGACTAATTTATTAAATTATTTAATTATGATTAATTTATTTTTATTTATCATATTAAACAAATATATTAGTTTCTTTCTTTTCTTCTTACAAAATTGACGTCTAAAACTAGTTTTAGACAATTATTTAATTATTTTTAATATATTATCTTTTTTATTTAACTTATCTATTTGAAGATTTTATTAAAACTATTTGATGATTTTCTTTTTCTTATACACATTTAAATTTATTCAATAATGATATCATACAAAGAATAGAGAGAGATAATAATTTAAATAATGTAACATCAAATTTATAGACATTTTTCAGTTAAATTATGTTGCTTTCAAAATCTATAGTTGAAAATTTATTTCTGGTTACATATACAAAATTTTATATTAATATAAAAGAAAATTATTTAATTTTTTATTTTTATAAAATAAAATTGATATGACATATTTTAATCATACTAAAATGTAAATTATTGTATATTGTTCAATTTTAATAAAGTTTTACATAAATAGTTATGATAATGTGAAATTTTTTAATTTAACAGTTAAATTGACTATATATATGTGTGTAATTATTTATAAAGATTATATATATATATATATATATATATATATATATATATTACTTTTTATTTGGTTTAATAATTTTATACTCTCTAGTGTGATGACTTTTCTAATATTTTCTCTCAATTTTAAATATTTTCAATTTGGTTTTAATTATTTACTTGCGGTTTTGTTTTTTATATTTATAACTACATATATACACTTTGGTACTTTTCTTATTTTTTTTCAATATTATCCCTTTAATTATTATTATTTTTAATAAATTTAAATAATAATTCATAAAAAAATTATTTTTCAGTTTTATTATTTTACTAACTATTTTTTTTAATTCAAACAATTACTTTTTATAAAACTTATTTACTATTTTATTAACCACTTTTTCAAATTAAAATAATTACTCATAATAAAAAAATTATTTACATAATATTATTTATAATATCTTTTAACATGTACTTGGTGTTTTTTTTTTCAATTTTACATTTATAATTACTACTTTTTAAATTTAAATAATAATTCATAATAAAAAATTATTTTTCATTTTTACCAGTAACTACTTCTTTTTAATTTAAATAACTACTTATTATAAAAAAATTATTTATTCTTTTATTAATATTTTTTAAAATTTAAATAGTTATTCATAATAAAAAAGTTGTTTGTACAATATTATTTACATAATAATATCTATAGTTATATTTATAACTATATACACTTTTTATTTTTTTCAAATTTACTCATTTAATTATTATTATTATTAAAATTTAAATAAATTATAGATATTTAAAAATCGTATACAAGTTTTTTTCTTTTATAATTTATAACATTTTGGTTACTGATTTCGTAAGGTGTTGTCTAGTAATAATTTTAAATAGAAAAGTAAAAAATAATTTAATTTTGTCTTTGTTCATATTTATTCAAATAGTTATAAATATGAAAATGTAAATAATATTGTTCTAGGGAAATTGCAACTATTTCTGTTTGTATAGTAGATCAGAATGGTAGATAGAGAAAAAGATAAATATTAATCTAGAGAAGTAGAAATTGATAATATTATTTTAGGGTTGAAGATAAATTTTATTTCATATATAAAAAAATATAAAAAAGTGAAATTTATATTCATTTATTTATTATGTAAAGTAATATGAAAACTTATATTAAAAAAATTTATTTCTAAAAGCAAGGTTATTTATATTGGTCAATGTCACTATATTATTCACATGAAACTTAAGTCATTTATTTAACTTATATAAATTATTAAGAGTGATTGGTATGATAAAATCTACACTTAAGAATAAAAGACAAAATGTTTGCATATTATCCCCTTAGATTGTTCTTGCATTATAAAAAGATATTTTACTTAATTAAAAATGCATGATGCTATATGAATCATAATGTTGAGAATCATAATGTTGAGAATTCAAGTGTGAGTCTAAGTCTCACATTGGATAAAAATGAGAAAGTAGAGCATCATATAAAGATGAAAGACCCATTAATCCATTGTCTTAAGGTTTTGGGTAGAGAGTGGTTTCAATCTCTTATATGGTTGGGCTCATATGTCATTGACTTACCCTTGAAGGAGAGATTGTTGGGAATCTAAGTGTGAGTCTAAGTCTAACATTAGATAAAAAGGAGAAAGTAGAGCACTATATAAAGATGAAAGACCTATTGCCTTAAGGTTTTGGGTAGAGAGTGATGATTGGGCTTAGATGTTATTGGTGTTTGTGTCTCCCTGATGAACCTCCTCCTTAATAGACCCAACACATAATTTATTTTTATTTATCATATTAAACAAATATATTAGTTTCTTTCTTTTCTTCTTACAAAATTGACGTCTAAAACTAGTTTTAGACAATTATTTAATTATTTTTAATATATTATGTTTTTTATTTAACTTATCTATTTGAAGATTTTATTAAAACTATTTGATGATTTTCTTTTTATTATATACATTTAAATTTATTCAATAATGATATCATACAAAGAATAGAGAGAGAAAATTTAAATAATGTAACATCAAAAATTTATAGACATATTTCAATTAAATTATGTTGCTTTCAAAATCTATAGTTGAAAATTTACTTTTGGTTACATATACAAAATTTTATATTAATATACAAGAAAATTATTTAATGTTTTATTTTTATAAAATAAAATTGATATGACATATTTTAATCATACTAAAATTTAAATTATTGTATATTGTTCAAATTTAATAAATTTTTACATAAATAGTTATGATAATATGAAATTTTTTAATTTAACAGGTAAATTGACAATATATATATTTAATAATGAAATTTAATAATAAGAAGAAGGAAAAATATATAACATAGTTCTCCAATCAAAAATCAACATCAACATCATCAATTATTTTGTTATTAAAGTGGAAAAATAATAAACGAACAAAGCAAGAGCAATAAATTGCGGTGTCGCGGGTTGTTGTGTGTGGGTGAGGGAGAGTATGGAGATGAGAGAGAAAAAATTGGATAAGTAAGGAAGGTGGATTAGGTTTAGGCAAGTGTTTTTGATTTTTTTCAATTGGGGCTACAAATGATAGAGAAAAGAGGTTGGAGTAAGAGAGATGATAGAGAAAAGGTTGGAGTGAGAGAGATGGAAGAAGAAGGATTGAGAGGAATGAGAGAGGTGAATAAAGGTTTGGGGTTCCATTATATATAAAGATATTTTTGTCTACTAAAACCCAATACACATTACTAAAATGTACCAACTGAAAAACAAGCATACACACGTTAGCAAACCTATATATATATATATATATATATATACACACACACACACATATGTATATATACATATATGTATATCTTATTTTATAAATAAACTTAATACCATTGTTGGTTCCAATTTTTGTCAGCTTTGTTTGAAATGGTTCTCATTTTTTTAATGTTCAATGTAGTCCTAAAGGTCATTTAGTTCCTTTTACAAACGCCGTTTAAATCGATAACGGCTAAATGTCCAACTGTGCAATCAGTAAATGATGTTGGCATTTTAACCGCGTCATCACCACCGGTGTTCATCTTTTCCGTCCAACAACCACTCAAAAACACCACCAAGACAATCTTCCCCTTCCTTCACCGTGGATCTCCATCAACGCCACTGTCTCTCCTTCTCAAGCCATCACCATGGCGGCCTAGCAACCAACCACAACTAACCTCACATCAGGTCACACCACGATAACAGCCTTCGAAATCGCCGCTATCAATCATCCATAGCTTCTTCTTCATGCGGCAAGCGGCGCCGTTCAAACTCTACTGCGAGGGCAAATTCCACCACCACGCGAACTTCACTTAGCCACCGCCAATGCGGCATCGCCATCATCTCCTCCCTCACGCCTCCACCGTCTTCGTAAACTTGCAGAAAACCCAAATCGCCACTATGGCGAGCTGCAATTGCAAACCAGAATCGTGACAAAAATCCTTAATCGTTCAAACCTCCATGGCTGCCGCGAATACCACCTAGGCTACCACCACCTTCGCGCCCTAAACCTTAATCGCAACAGCCTGCGAGAACCCACCTGCACAGAAATCGCGCTTGTAATAGAGTTCCAGTGTCGTTTCTCCTTCGTGTGACGACATAAGGCCTTTCCCCCTTACATTCAGAAACCTTAATTTTTTGGATGGGGAAGGGGCTGCCACATGGATGTTCCTCATTGGCTGCATCATGTTTTAGTCAAGGTAGGTTAACAATTAAATTATATGTCATTCACTGATTGCACAGCTGAACATTTGGTCATTAATGATTTAAACGACGTTTGCAAAAAAGACTAAATTGAACATAAATTACAACCTTTAGGACTACATTGAACATTTTAAAAAAATTAGGACCATTTCGAATAAAGATGACAAAAATTGGGACCAACAATGATATTAAGCCTTATAAATATATTTAATAAAAATGAGTTGAATTTAAAATCTATTAACATTGTATCACTAAAATCTATTCTAACAAAATTTATTAAAATTTATTATTTATTAATTATATTAATTTAATATTTCATCTTGCAACAAAAATATATATATATATATATATATATATATATATATATATATATATATATATATATATATATATATATATATATATATATATATACACACACACATGGGGTTTGCTAGCTTACCAAAATTTTAGTTGACAAAAAAATCTATATTCATAAAAAGACATACTTTAAACATAAGGTATTTTAATAATTTTTATTTTTGATTTAAAATAAAAAAATAGAAATTATTTAAATACCCTTAATCTTAAAACTTAGAATCCATAATATATGAGGGTATTTTTATCGACTAAAATTTGATACACATTAAGAAGTTACACAAGTTAGCAAACCCCTGTATTATATATTTTTTAAATTAATATTAGTCTATATGAGTCTTTTAATATTCTTTATGTCCAGATATATTAAGTTTTGTAATATTTTTTATGTCCACATAATAAATATATAAATATATATATATAGAGAGAGAGACATGTGTGTGGATTTAGTAACATAAGTTCTTTTTTCAGTTTATACATTTTAACAAAGTGTACTAGGTTTTAATAGACAAAAATATCCTCATATATTATGAATTCTAAGTTTTAAGGTCAAGGTCTAAACCCTTACTCACCTCTCCATTTCTCTTTCATCTCTCTCACTTTAATACATTAGTCCCAACTGAAAAAATCAGAAACACTCACCTAACCCTAATCCACCTTCCTCACTTATCCAAATTTTTTTCATCTCCATCCTTTCTCTCACCCACACATAGTAACCCGTGACACCGCAATTTGTGACTCTTGCTCCTTTCGTTCATTTGTTTTCCACTTTAATAACAAAATAATTGATGATGTTGATGTTGATTTTTGATGGCAGGGTTGTGTTATATTTTTTATTTTTTGATTGTTATTAAATTTCGTTTTAAAATTTTAGAATTAGTAGTTTATCTTTAGGGAGATTTGATATTTTGACTATTAAGTTATCCGAAAATATTTTCTAGAAGAGAAAAACTGTTATGGGAAAATGGGATTCCGGAAGGGGTATGTCATTGTCTAAAAATTGAATTTCTGAAGTCATTAAAAATAATTCTAAAAACATATTTTCCACCGAAAACAATATTTCACTTTTCACCTTCATGCATATAACCTGTAACACCTAAATAATTTAAAGGGTATTACTGATAGTAAATACTAAATTAATTTGATATCTGATATAAACAATCAAACTTTATTTCAATTCTTTCAAAGTACAATTCCAAACTTACAAACTTTAAACATTATAGTCTTCACCACTTAACATAAATTCGAAATTAAACTTATAAGTCTTACACAACATATTTTACCAATGCAAATTTATTCTTTTTACAAAAATCCCTGAAAGTTTTTCCCCGCATCTCTCTCATCATCTCTAAGCTTTTTCAATCGCATTTGCAACATTATTTGCTCACATATAACCTGAGTTATATGATCATAGCACAAACAAATAAGGGTAAGTCAACCATATCATACAATCATTAAACTTACTTATAATATAAATGTTTCAATCATGTATTTCCGCAATTTATAAATACCATTATCCCGATGTCATTAATCCATTTTTTTTAACTTCTTCAAAATCCTCTTTCTCATTTTCATAAACCTTACAAGTATACCATGCTTACTCACGAAGCCTTATGGTCAGACCGTTCTCTGCCTGTTTCCTTAAGCATTACCTGTATACTATGTCTTACTTTCTGAAGCCTTATGGTCAGACCTCTCTCTGCCTGCTTCTATAAAACTTACGAATCATATGTTTATGTCAAAGCCTTATGGTCAGACCACTTTCTGCCTGCTTTCATAAACCTCGGGTGATACTTTGCTCATATCAAGCTCTCATGGTATAACTCGAACATACTACTCCCAGTAGTAAACATTATTTCATAAGTAATGATTTCTTATATCCACTCCAACATTTCATAAAATCAACAATTCATACCCTCTTATCCACATGACTCAATCATGTTCATTCTTTAATCATAAATTCACAATAACCCGTTTTGGTGCCAATAAATTAAACATATTGCCAGATATCATACTTCATATTATAAACTCATTTTACCCATAACGAGTATAACTCAACATATTTTCACCAATCAAAGATCATAGATCAGCCAAAATACATCAACATATCTTAGGAACTACATATTAAAGTCTGGGCTCAATGTAACGATAAATGAAATATATATGAAGTTTTTACCATGATAACTTTATGCATCTACAATCAACTTGTTTTATTTTATTTTCATCCTAGTAGAGATCTTTCTTTACCCTAATTGGTCACCGGAGAGGACCCAGATGTCTGAACGCATCAAACTCACCTTCGACGCCAGCACATATGACTAGTCACAACTGACTGGACCAGGCCAGGGCTGCTCTATGATCAGGGATGTGCCAACTCAGGTTTTTAAGGTTCCTCTATCCTACCAACAAAGAAAGGCCCTCAATAATTAACAATTGATTTATTTAAATTATCTACCCTGTTCTCTTATGCTATAAATCTAAAATGCCAAATTTTAATATTTTCACTTCCTCTCACAGCAACCTCAAACAATATCTATTTAATACCCATATACAAGCTATTACAGAACCCTTACTCCAGACCTTCCAACAAGATCAATTTCAGCCAACAAACTCATTCAAAACAGATTAAATTCATCACATCACAACATGTACAATTTCACAGTTTCAATTATAACACCCAATATAATAAAAGTCATAAAATAGTTTCACAAGAGCACACCAGTTCAACATTCATATGCATATATTTTTATAAAATAAATTCATACAAAAATAATTAGCTCCCCTTACCATCAAAATAATATTAATATAAAAATTCAGGGGAAACAAGAAGTTGAATCTAGCAGAGCCGGTTAGACAACTTCTCATCCTTCCAGAAAGATGCAATAAAAAAATAGATAAAACAATAAAATTTTTGGGAAAACAAGAAGTTGAATCTGGCAGAGCCAGTTAGACAACTTCTCGTCCTTCCAAAAATAAAGATATAAGAAACAACAAAAGCTTTGGGGAAACAAGAAGTTGAATCTGGCAAAGCCGGTTAGACAACTTCTAATCCATCCAAAAATACAAAAATAAACAACTAATAATATACAAATGACATAACATAATCAACATCACATTTTACAACTATCACACTTGGATCTAAACACAAAAGCATGTTCTCATTCAAATTTCAAGGTCATGCAGAAACAAAATACTTCATATTCGAAATTTAAAATCAGACAAAAGCAAAATATTGCATATTCAAGACTCAAGATAATACGAAACGAAATGCTCAAGGTTAGCTCCCCTTACCTGATTCTCCCTCCTTTATGAATGAAGAACACTTCTTCAGAAGCTCTCGCTACCTTCTCTACAACTCAAATTCTATTCCTAATATCTCCTTATTTTTGACAAAAGTCTTACTCAATTTCATTCTCCTCCCTTAAAACTTCATTTCTCACTCCTATTTATAGTTGAAGTTAGGGGTACTGTAGTTGTACTACAATTACTGTAGCTGTACTACAATTACTGTAGCAGTACTGTAGCTGTACTACTATTCACTGTAGCGGTACTGTAGCTTGTACTACATTTTTCCTGTAGTAGTACTGTAGCAACACATGATTCACGAGGTATTTTTACTGTAGCACTGTACATATTTTACTGTAGCACTATACGTATTTTGCTGTAGCATTTATACATAAAATTATTTTTTTATTTCAAAAATATATAGTATCTTAATTACAACAAGTTTCAAGGGTCTTACATAACCAACATCAAAACACATGAAAAATGAAGCTTTTGCCCATCGTACTAAATGATTTAACGGAAACAAATTATTGAAGAGAGTTATCAACAGAGAAAATTGTTGTTGTTGATTATGTGTCCTTATTCATAAAAGAGACCAGCTCGTTCCCTTTCGAATGTAATTCTAACAAATTACTAGGGGTGAGCAAATAGAACTGAACTGCACTGTATTACTAAAATCTGTACTGAACTAAAAACTAATTTGTCTAAACTGAACTCAGCTATAAAACAGTTCAGACAAACTGAACTGTTTTTTGTTTTATCAAAGTAAACTGAACTGAACTATACTAAATTGTACTAAACTACAATATAAACTAAATTGAACTACTAACTATACTAATTTTAAACCGAATTATACTAAATTTAAACTGAATTGTACTAGTTTTTAAACTGAATTGTACTAGTTTTTAAACTGAATAGTATAACCATACATGTTCTTTTTACTTGAAATTTATTTTAATATTTATTTTATTTTATTCATAAGTGTCTTACAAATTAACTTTTTAATTATTTGATATTATTATTTTCTATTTTATTTATATTTCTTTTATTATTATATGTGTATGGAAATTATTTCATTATTTATTTATTTATTTTATTTTATTTTATTTTTATTTTTTATTTATATTTATTTTGTCATGAATATTATTTTACTTTTATATTTATTTTTTTTAATTTTTTATTTATATTTTTTTGTTTTATATGTGTATATAATTTATTTTATCTTTTTATCTACTTATTTTATTTTAAAATAATTTTTTATTTATATTTGTTTTGTTCCCTCGTAAAATTGTTTTATTAATCAATTATTTATTATGTAAAAATTAAACTAATATTTATTAATTATTATAATATAATAAAAGATGATACTAGAAAAACTACTCTTAATAAACGTTTGTTAATTTTTTTGTCATTTGATATTTCTATAATATTAATTATGTTTGCTACATTACTATTTTTTTATGATATTTCATTATATATTCATTTAATAAAATTTAACGTTAAAAAATATATTTTAGTTTTAGTATGTAAAATACTATCATTTAAAAATAATAATATTGATATTTATTTTAAAGTAAGTTGATTTTTAAAATAAATAGTTATTTTAGTGTGTGCGCTTACACACATTTTAATATCATTAAAAGTTTTTTTAACATATTTTTACATATTTAATAATATGTTAAAGAATATAATATATTTAAAGTATAATATAGTATAGTTAACTATAATACAGTACATATCAGTTATTTTTGTCCAGCCCTACAAATTACACATCTTCTAGATTTGAATATTGAGTAGTTTCCAAGAAGAACTGCATTGATATACTAACTAATTAAAAATCAACCAAAAATTATTAAATTAGTCATAATGAACCTGTTGACTCTCAGTTGGACCAGAAAATTACGTTCCAAAGTAAATCATGTAACGCCCCAAATTTTAGGATGCCACGGGTTTATAAAAACTTTTTAATACTTAACTCTCATTCCATTGCTATAGTTTAAATAAAAACTTCCATTTATTATAACTATTAGAGGGTTGGTTTAAGCCTAACTCAACCCCACAAAACCGGCTTGTAGGGTGAGGTTTGCATCCACTTATAAACTAAGAATTGACCTTATCTCTAGTCGATGTGGGACTTCCAACACACCCCCTTCACGCCGAGGTATAGACATCTCGTGCGTGATAGTAGAAATTGGGTGGTCCGATAACGGCCCGATTGCGGGTGGAATAGAAGAATAGAATGCCCACTTAGAACTCGCTAGGATAGGTTCTAACCATGGCTCTGATACCATATTAGAAGGTTGGTTTAAGCCTAACTCAACCCCACAAAACCGGCTTGTAGGGTGAGGTTTGCATCCACTTATAAACTAAGAATTGACCTTATCTCTAGTCGATGTGGGACTTCCAACAATAACTTTGAAAACTTCCTAAATCAAATGCAAGTATAAAACATTCATAGAATTCTATTACAAAACTATTAACATTGAACTTAAAATCTCATAGTTCTCCCAAGTACGATCATTGTAGGTGGAAACCATCACCACAAATGCAAGGGTGAGCTAACAGAATCAACATCAAAAACACAAATAACGATGTAATTATAATAATACGATTATAAAATAACCTCTAAACTCATAACACCCATACGTAAATCAAGTTCACAACACAATAAAACATTGTTAATCTAACTCCCACTCAGACAAACCATGCCACCACTTCCCAAGCACTATCACCACATGTCTTCTTTCGTACTCAAGCAACCACAACCTGTTCACCTAAACAGGGCCTACGCACCAACGCAGGACTTTCTGGTTCACCAAAATAGGGCTTACGCACCAACGTAAGACTTTTCGGTTCACCAAAACCGAGCCTACGCTCCAACGCAGAACTTTCCGATTCACCAAAATCGGCCCTACGCACCAATTCAAGACTTTTCTATTCATTAAAGTCGGGCCTATGTACCAACGTAGGACTTCCTCGCGTCATCAACCATTGAGTACGTAAGAAAACAAATAATTCACAGTCACCTACTAGCATGACTTATCAAACAACCCTTATGGAAAACAACTCAACCCACTAATGTTCCACTCGTCACATAATCCAATTAACTTAGTAACTACACCATGCAAGAATAACAGTACTAATCATGCATTTAACCACTACAACCCACCATATAATTATCTCTCAACCAACACACGTCGTGGTACATAGGCTCACAATATTGCAAACATCACCGATTTTCTGGAGACACTTTCAAAACACACATCAAGTATCTAACGACACCATACATCCGAAAACATCATAACATATAAAAAAATACTACAACTTCTTACAAAAGATCATGATACCATATAAAACACTACGACTTCAAGTCCAAAGTATCAATTAAAAATACACAAGTCACATACTAAATATCAGCTATTTTTACCTAATAAAATACTCATTTATAACTACTTCTACAAACACACAATAAATTGAACACCACTCTAAAAATGTCAAAACCATTCTTAAATAAAATAAATCTATTTTATTAATATTATTAATCATTAAAACATCACCTTTTACGGAAAGTTATATTGTTTATAATATATATATATATATATATATATATATATATATATATATATATATATATATATATATATATATATATATATAAATCTTTATACTAAAGTTCACCAAAAGCTATATTGTTTATAGTATAAATATATATCTAAAAAAATATCATTATGCCAAAAGTTTACGTCTGCTTCCCGTGTGTGATAATTAAATATCAATCCTAAAAGTTAGCTGCTGCCAATATCAAATCAATCCACTGATAAAAGTGAAACTCCTTTGTCTAAGAAAATATTTTCTAGTAAAAGGATATTAACTGGGACCAATCGAAATTAATACTCCTGGTTGCTATTTAGGAAATAAATAAAAAGCACCTTAACATGTATAATAGAAAAACCAACCTGATAAAGATATATTTCCAGGCACCACTTTAATTCCGAAGAAAAACAAGATTTAGGGTTTATGAAATGAAAACCCACGTTAATCCAAATTTCTTTTTCAGCACTGAACCACTCTTAAACATTTTTATTGGCTTAACAATACCTAAAATCCCGCATCTCTCCACAATGGCAACGCAACAGTTAAAATTAATTTAGCCATAAAGTATTCTCATAACATGCACTGTCTTCATAGTATCGTCGCTTAAATACTTGAACTGTATCGCTACGAAGACATACAACTCCTATACGAAAATCTCAATCATATAATTAAATTATTATAACTCAATCTCATCCCTAGCAATTAACAACTCATTAAAACACATACAACAATGCATTAATTGATTGATAACGAAAAGTACATCACACGCTACACCATATTTTATGGCATTCACCAAAAAATATAATGAATAATGTTAAAAGTGAACTTTAAGCCTAACTCAATTTCACAAAACCGGTTAGGATAGGCTCTAACCATGTTAAAAGTGAACTTTAAGCCTAACTCAACCCTACAAAATCAGCTTGTAAGGTGAGGTTTGCACCCACTTATATACACTGAATTAACCTTATCTCTAGTCGATGTGAGACTCCCAACAAATAAGAATTTATACATCATTAAACAACTATACACACATAGATTTTGAAGGCTAGCTCCCCTTACCTCTAATCCAACAAAGAATTTCAGATCTTATAAGCCCTCCTAATCGCTTAGTTCCTAGTCTTCTCCTTTGGCAAAAAATAATGTCCTCCTCTGAAACCTCCCCTACGGTTACATAGCGTTTTCTGTTTCTTTTCTTCTCCCTAGGGTTTCTATTTTAACTTAATATAAATAAGAGACATATTTGACCCTTTTAAACTTATTTTTCTAAAATCTTCGTAAAAGTCCATTATTATTAAAATAAAATTATCTTTACCTTATACTCTATCTTAATATTTTTATTCTAATTGATTTTGTTAAATCCATGCATAATATATTTTATTTTAATTGTTCATAAAATACCTTAATTAATACGTTAATTTCACTCTCCTCATTTTAATTAATTTTTATCAATCACACGCACAACAAATATTATAAATATTAATACACATCGCATTTGCACATAAAAGAATAATAAACATATATTATGCACACATCAACAATCAACACATCACTACTAATCCATAACAAGGAACTCTAACCATCAGTGTTGTACTTCACTACGACAATACTTATCACCGTCTTTCCATATAATTATTTTTCACGGGTCTTACAAATCACATCATATAAGTTTATTTTAAACAATTCACATCTCCAACTTGTTTGGTTAATATAAACATGATGTTGTTATTCCGATTTATCATTTGTCATAGAAGTGAAATTAAGAAAAACAAAACGCACTGAATTTAAAATTGGAATTTAAACTTAATAAATTTGTTACCATCACGCTCATAGTTTAACTTCTACTCCTTTCATTTCTATGATTTTATCAAAATTGGTATTAAGAAACTAAATAAAGTAATTACCGTTTATTTAAAGAATATTTTACTTGATTTTCATGAAATACAATAACAAAATAATTACATGAAATAATTTAAGAATGAAACATATTTTTTTAAATAATTTGAAGATAGAATTTTTTTTTAACTTTTAACACTTAAATGGCAATTCTAAAAATTATCAAATATAGTTTAGAGACTTGTAATTGTAATATACATTAAATATGTTTCTTTTTTAATCCTAATATTGTTATTATTATCACCACTTATTATTACTAGGGATGACAACGGATCGGATCGGGCACGGGTAGTGCTACCCGCAACCTGACCCGCTGGATAAAATTGTACCTGTTACCCGTCGGGTACCCGTTTAAAAAATACATGTTAGTATTTTAAAATCCGCAGGTACCCGCGAGTATTTTAAAACCTGCGAGTACCCGCAGATACCCGCAAAAAATAAAAAAAAAATTAATACATTTTTAAAATAAAATTAAAAAAAAAAAATATATATATATATATATAATATAATATAATATAAATTAAATATAAATTAAAATTTAATTTTAATTAAATTTAACCTAATAAAATATAATTTATTTTATTTTTAATTAAAAAATATATAATTTTTTTAAAAATTTTTGCGGATAACGGGTACCCGCGGGGCAGGTAGTATACTATTCATACCTGACCCGTTTACAAGCGGGTATTAAAATACCCGTGTCGAGAGGATCGCGCCTCTCACAAAAGTTGATTGCACGAAATAATGCAGTATAGACTAGGAAGTGACTCCTAGATTGTCTCTTAAGGACCAATTTGGGTTCAATCTCAGATCTAACACGAAGTGGGAGGGGTTTTGTGATTGTTTTCGGTTGCGAAAAAATAAATTAAAACTGGAATTTAAATAAAACAACGTTTAAAACGTTGAAATAAATTTTAAAGACTATAAAAACTGAACGGTCAAAATAGAAACACTTGATTGCAAATAAAATTTATCAAAGATTAAAAACGATGTTTGAAAATAAAATGGAAAGTAAAACACAATGAGAGAATTTAACGGTGCAGAAAACCATAAACTGTAAAATAAAACAGATAACAAAAATAAAACACTTAACTGAAAATAAAATTCATCAAAGTTTCAATATTTAAATTAAAATTCTTGACAGTGAAACAACTACACGAAATGCTCTCCAAATACTGACACAGAAATAAAATTCTACAACTTTTACACTGTTTAAAATGAAAATCTGAGAAAGAGAGAGCTCCTGGAAGAGAACCGTGACCCCTTCCAGGCCTCAAGGCCGTGTCTTGCTGCTTCTTCCTTTTTATTTCCAAACTTCAGACATTCTCCTGTGTACCTTGATTCCAGCCAGGTTTTCTAGCCTGTTTTTGTTTTTGTCTCCCCAACAGCCTGAATTCCTTCGGGTTTTGTTTTGGTTCCCCTAGCTTCCATCCTATTTTCTTCCAGACTTCGTTTTTGTCCTGGTAGCTTAAGACTTTCCTCACTCCTATTTGCTCCTAGTTGCACCAGCAGAAAATAAGGTTGGGCCCTCCATTCTTGTCTTCTTCTTCACTTGCCGTGGACATTCTTTTCCATTCCAAGAATCCACTCCTCTTCCTCCTCAAGTCCGTAGCCTCCTTCTTTGCTTTTGTTTGCTAAGCTTGCTGCTGGACTTCTTCTTCAACTAGACTATAAGATCGTGGAGCATCTCCTTTACTGGACCAGCTCCTTCTTCAATTCAGCTGTTCCAACACGTCCCTATTCCATCCCCTTGCTTACGGCTGTTGGGTGTACTTTTCTTCTTTCCAGCGTGTTGGCTTGTTCTTCCATATGCTGCTGCCCTCTCCTTTCAACGTGGCTGGACAGCCCAAAAATAAGTTGGCCTCCTTCATTGGCGTGAGTTGTAGACAAGAACCGTAAGCTTCACACCCTGGTGGTGGCTGCATGCTGGACTGCTGATCTTGTTGCTGCCCATGTGAAGGGTTGGTGTTGCTTCTTTGCTTTCTGGAGGTTGATTCATGTTGTGCTCTTGTGTGGGTGCTGCACCTCTCCAAGCTGAAAGAATGTGTAAGAGCCAAATCCAAGCTTCTGGATTCTCTCAAAGAAGACCGTGAATGCCTCCCCATTTTTGCTAGACGAAACTCTGCTGTTGTGTGCTGGACGGAAATGGATGGATGCGTGTTGTGCTGCTGCTCTCCGTGCTTCCTTCCCAACTTGACACCACACGCTTCTTGCTTCCAGCCGTGACAACCTTCCTTACCGTCCAGCCAGTTTCCAAAGTAAACCATGCCTCCACTTAACCGTGTGCAGCTATCCAAGTGCATCCCGTGCTCCTCTTTAATTGCTCATGGACCGTGGTGAAGCTTTGCATGCTTTCTTCCTTCCAGCAAACTAAATCAATCACTGCATGTGTTCGTCCCTCATGTGGCTTTCTAAATTGGAAATAAGACTTGAAAGGTGTTCCCCAAGTTCCGCGAGGGTGGCGGCCAGCTGCCAAGCCAATGATAGTGCTTCTAAAAAAAATATTCAAGAAATACTTGACATGCCTCCCCTGGACCGTCCCTCTTCTCTCCAAACTCTCCTGTCCTCTTCAATAAAAATATTAAAGAAAGGAAATATGGCTGCCACCTCTTTGTCTCCTAGCAAAAAAAATGAATATTAAATAGTATAACATGTGGAATGCATGCACGGCTGGTGTGATGTTATAAGCTAAATGATTATTTAAAATTCAAGAAAAGAATTGCTTAATGCTTGCTTTTTCTTTCACGTAATCACTTTCTTTTTCAAAATAAAATCACCTCCTCTTAAGCAATTGAATGCACGGTGCTGCTTTCTTTTTAAAAGAATATGAAATTCACATCTTCTCAAGCCATTTTCGAATACACAATTAAATAAATTTTCACTTTCTCATTTTAGTTTAAATTGTAATTTATGAAAAATTTCCTTTTGAAGTCCCAAAATATTATCCAACAATTTTCCTATAATTAATATGCAAATAATTAGTCTCAAATAATTCAAATTAATTAAAATAAGAATTTCTGATTAAATTGAGCACCATTAGGAAAAATGGGAAAATACTGGACATTTAAGTACAATTCCCCGATTAATTCTAGCACAATAAACTAAGTGAAGTGAAGTAAATAATGATTCATCAACCCGCTACCCGTTATCCGTAGATAATAAATATCAGTGGATAATTACTACCCGCCGTGGATTTTGCCCGCGGATATCCATTGTAACATCCCAATATCTCACATTATATAATTCATAATTTATATATTGTAACATTACATTTACGGTAATATCCCGTAATCTCACACTTAAAAATTCATAGTTAATATACATATTTTAAACTCAGATTTCAACTATAAACTCCTAAATATAACTTGAATCCTTCTAACTTATTCTTCGATCTCTTTCTTCATTGGTATTGTTTCAGACGACATTCCTTCATCTGCTCCCATATAATATCACGCATTATACGATCATCGCATTCACATGCACACACAAGTAAGGGTGAGCTAACAATTCAATACAATAAACATATCTCGATATCAAACCATACTATGCTCACTATACCAGATCAAATTACATCAACAAATATGAGTTACACACTAAACCACATTGCATGCATCAATATATATCAAACACCAAATCAGAATGCATACACCAATATGCATCATGCATACACCAATATGCATCATGCATACACCAATATGCATCATGCATACACCAATATGCATCAAACACCAAATCAGAATGCATACACCAATATGCATCATGCATACACCAATATGCATCACGTCCATCCATCCCAAAAGTCATACAAATTGACTATATCGCATACATTCACATATCCTCCACATAAATCACATCATTATAATTCTCAATCATGTTCAGATGCATAAATTCAAATCTAATAAAATCCAATTATTTCAGAAATCATACAAACTGAATATATTCCAACAAGATATATTACACAATAATTTAACAGTACATAATCTATTCAATAGGATTTAAGTTAAAAACTTGTCGAGTAGACTTCCAGGAAAGAGAGGTGCGTCACAATGGACAACTTAAGTACCAAATCTTTCCTTAGCCAAAGCGTTCCTAACCTAGTTTTTAACAAATTTCTTATTTACAGATTTAAAACAATAGCATATAATATTAACACCGAAAGTTAATATAGATATCAAAAAAATAGAAATTTAAGCAATATTGAGATCTCTAAGAAGATACGAAATTAATATCTATAAATCTGTAACTCCGATTTCAAATCCGAATGGTAACAATAATTCACTATTTGTTATGAACTACATATTAAAATTTCAGGTTGATCCAACGGTTAACTAGATAGATATTGAGGTTTTACCGAGGTAACTCAGGTGCAGAATTTTAAGTGGTTTTCGGTTATACTAAAAATGCGGAACTAATCTCCCTAAGCACAGACATTTAATTACAAATCTGAACGGTCAAAATGACTTAATATGTCTTATGAATTACATTCTAAATTTTGGGCTCAATCTAACGGTAAATGAATTATATATGAAATTTTTATCATGATAACTTAAGAACAGAAATATAGTGTTCATCAGATTTTTCAAAACTTAAAAATTGTTTTCTCCAAACATAGACTTTCAATTTAAAATCCGATCGGTCAAAGTGTATTAATATATCTTAGGAATCATATATAAAATTTTCAAGTTGATCTAACGGTCAAATAAGTCATAATATATATTTTACCGAGATGCCTCAGTAACAGATCTACAGGGGTAATTAATTTACTCAAAACATGCAGGATTTATTTCTCTAAGTACAGACTTCTAATTATAAATCCAAACGGTCAAAGTGAAGAAATAGGTCTTAGGATTCATATATTAAAATTTTAGTTAAATCCAACGGTCAAAATAATTAAAAGAAAAGTTTTACCATACTAACTCAAAAATAAGAAAATTATAATCATGAAAACTAAATTTATATAAGTGAATAAATAACTACCATTACCAAAATTTTAACATACTCATAACTCATATATTCATTATCATAACATGGATAAAAATCATATACAAGAAGGATTAGCTCCCCTTACCTCTATTCCAGACTTAATCTCCTGCTCCGAATTTGTTTCCCCGAAACCCTTCAGAACCTCTACTCTTCTTGCAACTAAAAATTTCTCCCTAACTCTTTCTTCTCTATTTCTCAAGCTCTCACTTGATTCCTCTTTTCTTGGTGCAAAATACCCTTCCCTCCCATGGCTATTTATAGTAAAAAAAATTTACTATTCATTAATATTTTAATATTATTTATTATTTTAATATTATTTAAAAATAATATTTCAATCATTTTCTCACCAAATCTGATCCTAATTTCTACCTACTACTTTCTTCCATGCTAAGGAATCTTAATGCTGAAAATTTATTTTTTACTATTTACTTTTTACTATTTACTATTTACTTTTTACTATTCAATTTAAAAAAATTTACTAAATAAGTTACTAAAAATTTGAACCTCTCCTTCAAAAATTACTATAATTTTATATCCAAAATTTACAATTTTCTATCCATTAAAATTATTATTACTAATAAAATACTAAAATTTACTACTATATATATATATATATTTTTTTTCATGAATCTTACATCCATGCCCATGGGTAAAATTGTCATCCCTAGTTACTACCTTGTTTTGACCACAATTATAATCATTTCCCTCTCGTCACAACCTCTTTCACTTTTAACTTTTCCAACCGTTAATTAATTACAAATGTGAAAATAGAGTTCATTTTATTAATTTTTTCAGAGAATCATATAAACTATTTCTGCTGAATGGGACCGGGGAAAACTCCTGCTGCCTCCGCCCGGAAACACTCCTCCTAGCCCGATCGATCCTTCTACCTTCGTTCTCCTCGCACTTGTTCTCAACGCAAATGGGTTGACCTGCATCAAACACTCTGACGCTCAAGTCAGAATGAGCTCTTGCAAGTCTATATAATTATCAAAGAACAGAGAGTTTACCTTCTCCTTTGACTGCTATTTATATGATTTCAGAGAATATTACCCATTAATTTACCTTTTAATGGCTTTCAATGCACATCTTAAATACTCGACAATGAACGTTACCTCATTAACTACACATTCATGATCCTTCAACTGCTGTCTCCAGCCCACAGTTTTAGACATCTGCCCGACTGGACATATTGCGCTTAATAGATCCGATCGGACATATCAGGCCGGGACACCCGATCGGACATATTAGCCTTGCTTCCACCTCGGCATTGTCCAAACCTTCCCGGTCGGGTGTCCGCCCTCGGTAGTAACACAAGTCCCCCAAGCCCTAGCAAAAATACCTTTTCGCGTAGGGTTTTGAAGTGATCTCTGCTCGGCTTTTCTCTTTCTCTATCTGAACCCTGCTCTGACGAGAAACGTAAAGTCATGATTGCAACTTTTAGGCGGGAAACGCAGAGAACAAAGCGTCAAATCGCCTGATCCATCAGATCTTTCTGTATCTGAAACGTCAAGTCACTTAGACTGTCGGATCTTTTGGCGGTTGACGCTTCGAATGCTCCCTTGAGTCGGTCCGTATCTCTGTATAAATACCCATATTTTTAACCTAATTTTTATCAGGTTCCTCGCCGTCGCCAGCAACTTCTTCCTCTCTGCCTCCTCTGTCCTTCTCGTTTTCCACTCCTCAAGTAACCATGTCTTCTGATTTCTCCGGCAATGAGGGTAGGGGGTATGCTGACGATGACATCGCCAGTCCATCTTCATCCTTGGTTGCCATTATCGGAACTGGCGCTAGGGCCTCGCTTTCAGGGAATTCCTTCGATCTCTTGGTCGACAGTGACGCTCCTGAAGAAGTTGCCATCCATGTGGACTCCACCGGTGCTTGGGATGGGAAGCTTCGAGCTTGGCCAACTGTCCCCGGCTACGACTGGGTGCCTCAGGAAGTTAGGCAAATTTCCTCTTCCTTTCACCATCGTCAACCCTTCCGAGATTTAATCGGCCACATTTCTCTAGTGAAGGCGGCTGTCGACGCTAGGCATTTCAAACTGGCCATTTGCCAAATGACCGAGCGCGTCTGCCACGATCGGGGTAACTACCCCACCGACTTCTTCTACGTTTATGCCACCATGTTCAAAGACTTGAAGGTTCTTCTCCCCTTCTCTGACTTCCAAATGGGTGTACTGAGAACGCTCAACGTGGCTCCTACACAGCTTCACCCGAACGGTTGGGCCTTCATGCAAGCGTTCTCCGCCATCTGCTCTGGTTTAGCTCTTAAACCGACGCCCGCAGCCTTCCTTTACTTCTTTCATGTACAGCCTCACCTGTCCAAACCTTGGGTTTCCCTTCGGACGGTCGGGAACAAGCACCTGCTCTCCCTTTACAACAGCTCCTACAAAGATTTTAAAGGGCACTTCTTTAAAGTCGTGCCCACGGAAATTGGATATCAGAGCTTTTGCTCCCCAGCTAAGGAGGCCAAGTTTCCCTTCTACTGGACCTGAGATCCCCGGAATGTCCTTTCTTGGCCTAAGCCCCAAATGACTCCCGAGGACCTGGACTTGATAAACCAGCTCTGTCAGCTACCCCCTAAATCCTCCTGCCGTGTTCTGATCGGTTTCCTGGGCAACAAGAACCTGCCCTCTAATGTGTTCGGTAAGCTATTTTTGACTGTCTTTTGTTGAGCAGCCATTTGGAACTTATTTGAATTTTCTTTCACCTTGCAGATTATCTGTCCAAGATGGATCCCTCCAAGAACAGCACCTTCGCCCGCCTGTTCGCTCAAAGAGGGGGCGAAGTAAGGAAACCGAGCGGGAGCTCGTCCTATGCCCCATCCACTGTCGTTGCACCTGCAACCTCCCGGCCAGCCTAGCAGACTTCCAATCCTCCACCTGCGGTTGAGATTGTTCCCGATCAAGCTCCCCCGGTCGAGTCCAACCTAAAGAAGAAGGGGAAACGAAAAGTCGCTCGGGAGGCATCGGCTGAATCCAAACATGCTAAGAGGCGTATGCCCGACGGGCCTCCTCTCCCCGGTCTGCTGAGTCCAAACTCATGGGTGGCGAAGCGCCTCCATTTTGAGCTCTTTACTGAGGAAAAAGCCCTAGTCAGTGGGATGACCGAGGAAGAAGCCTCCAACATGGCTCTGGAGCTGATCGCACGGTCGGCCATGTGCTTGGCCTACGCTACTCAGAAGAGAGCTTCTGCTTCCACAGAACTTCAAGCCCTCTAAGCGAAGTTTCAATGCCACCTTTAAGGCCAACCAGGATCTGAACCTGCGCCTGGCCGAGACTGAGCAAATAGCAGAAGAGGATAAGAAGAAAGCCAACACTCTGTTGGCCGAGGCGCGTGCTACTCAGCACCGTATGCAACGGTCTTTGGACGATGCTAAACTTAACTTCCAAAAGGCCACCTCTTCCAACGCAACTTTGACGGCCGAGCGGGATTCTCTCCACGATCAGGTAACAAAGTTGGAGGCAGAAAACAAACTGCTGGGTGATGAAGTGATAAACGAGCATGTGCTCGGGTTTGACAAGGATCTCACCCAATGCAACCTTGTCTTTCAAGTGCCTACCGATGATCCTCGCCTTGACGTGAGCATGATGGTGGTGGATAACAAACTAGTTCCAATCTACATTCCCCCATCCTCTCCTCCGGCCGCCCAAGATGTCGACGCTACCGTCGAAGTGGTTGGAGAGACCGATAAAGCTGAAGGCCAATCCTAAGTGTTTAGACCTAGGATTTTACCGCTTTTGAACTTCACTTGTAATGAATTTTTGAAATTAATGAAAATACAAGGTCCTTTTGCCATTTTGCTTTCTCCATGTCTATTGCATTTTCCTGTTTTACTTGTCTTTTCGCGCATAGCCTTTTCGCTTCGTGCTTGGTTTGCCTCGTAAGAGTTCCGCTCGGTTTAGGTCTTAGGAGCTCTCTAGAAGCGTGTCCTAAGACCAAGGTGAGAGTTCACCAAAGAAATATGTCTCACCCGCTCGGTTTAGGTCTTAGGAGCTCTCTAGAAGCGTGCCCTAAGACCAAGGTGAGAGTTCACAAAAGAAACCTGCCTCACCCGCTCGGCTGTTAAGACATGATGAAAATTTCGTGTGATAAACATAATGTATTATTGATATGGAATAATGAGTACAAAGCTCTTAGCTAAAATAAAACTTTAAATGGGATGCGTTCCATGTATTGTGTATAGCCTTTTCCGTCAATTGCTCCAAGCGGTACGCTCCATTTTGTAAGCTTTCCACCACTTTGAAGGGGCCTTCCCAATTCGCGGCTAATTTTCTCGCCGATCGGTTTCGTCGGGCCTCAGCCGTTTTTCTCCACACAAGATCTCCTTCAACAAATTGTCGCGGCCTGACCTTGGTGTTGTAACGCCTTGCCAGCACTCTCTTCTTAGACTCTGCTCGGATCATTGCTACCTCGACTGCCACTGCCGAGCGCTTCTCTTCCCACAATCTTCTCTTCTTTTGAGCAACCGGTCGGGCCTCTTTGAACAATGCCAACTTGTGCGACATAACCTTTGGGTGGATTCCTGGCATATCAGCTGCAGTCCAAGCAAATAAGTCTTGGTTTTTCTTCAACTCAGCGCCTATAAATCTGGCCTGATCTTCCTCTAAATCACTTCCGATGGTAGTAACCTGCTCCTCCTTCCGCCCAAGGCTGAAGGGCTTTATCTCTCCCATTGGTTCTATCCGATCGTCAGTATTAGTCCATGGGTCTAGATCTGCCATGGCTACCTCCGATCGTCTTCTCCTATGTCGGCTGGGTGGATCTGACGACGATAGGTGAACCTTCAATCCAGCCATATAACATTCTCGCGCGATCCTTGTTGGTCAAATTCGGCAAGTGCACTGAATCGTTCAAGTAATAAACCGGTAAGACCGGGTATCGTTTTCCCAAGAGACTCGTAATACTAGAGAATTGTGCGATTAACAACTCACATAGACTCAATAACATAACATCAATTTACAAAACAAGTGCAGAAATGTAAATTCATACATAATTACAAGGTTGGACTTTGGTATTAAAGGCACTTGGAAATGGAAAAGACTGGAAATGGTATGAAATGGCATTGTTAAGGTTAGTTTTCACCAATGCACTCTTGTGTATGACCAATTTCATCTCCTCTCTATTAATTTACTAAAGTCAATCCACTAAAACACTCTAGCCCTAATCCCTTAGGTGAAAGAGCCTAGGTTTTCCTTATCAAACTCCAATCCCTTGGACAATCTAACAAGCAAAACCCGCATTAAGAACTAGGATCTAAGACAACATGTGAATCATCTTCCATTCCTAGAATCAATGAACCACAAGGACTCTTATTTCAGTTCAAGGTTTCATCTTACGTCCCCATAATCCATAAAACCCCAAAATCAAATCATGAACGTCCCCATTACATGCAAGCTTTAAGATCGGAAACAAGAATACTAGCAATTGATAGAAAAGACATATATATAATCAAATCATTCAACAATTACACAAGAATTCAAAGGCTACAACTAATCCCTAACAAGATGGGTTTGGGTCTCCATTTCCATGGAGAACCCTAAAGCTTACAAACATGGAAGATGGAAGAAAAAGGAGACCCAAAGGAAGAGGAGGAGATGTTCCCACACGCTCCTCGCGCCCTCCATGAGCTCCAGCCGCGAAATCGCACCTCGAAAGAACCAAAGACCCAAACCCCTTCGCGTTTTATGGTTAAATAAGCTGGATCTGACACATCAGCAAAAGTCGCGCTCGGCGCCCTCTCAGTCGCGCCCGGGCGCGAGCCTCTCGGAAAAAGTCGCGCCCGGCGCCCCATTTCTCACGCCCGGGCGCGAGCTTCTCGCAAAAAGTCGCACCCGGCGCCCCTCTGTCACGCCCGGGCGCGACCAGCACACAAAAACTGGCTTCTGTGCAGAAACTGGCTTCTGTGCAGGTGGCGCTGGGCGCCCCCTGACCCAAGGGGGCCCGGCCTGACTTTTCAGCACTGTATCATTTTCACTTTTTACGCAGATCTGCTTGCTTCTAGTGGTTGGTTCAGCCTTAGACATTATTAGAGACCCTTCCAAGCACATTTTTAGCTACAAAATAAGGGATTATTGATGAAAGTACATCAAAGTAGCCAAAAACACATTTATTTAGAAAACAAGACAAAAGAAGAGGATTTAACAAGTTATAAGTTAGAAAGGAGTTGATTTTGCTACTAAAATGATGCTTAAATAATGGTAAAATTTAGCATTATCAATCCTCTGATCGGACCGAACGGTTCATATAGTTCCATTGTCCAACGGAAACTTGAGCGTGAGATGGGGTGTGGAAACAATTGCCCCGAATGTGTTCAGACATGGTCGTCCTAACAGCACATTATAAGAGGTACTCGCGTCCACTAGCAAAAACCTGGTTTTTACCTCTTTACTCCACTCAGTTCCCAAGCATGTTCTAAGGTCCACATATCCTCTTGTATCTACTCTTTCCCCCGAAAATCCTACTATCTGTTCGTTGTACGGGGCGATCAGATCTTCGGATATGTCCATATGCTAGAACGTTTTCCAATACAGAATGTTAACAGAGCTGCCCTGGTCCACCAACACTTTTTCCACGCTATACCGGACAATGACCGCCGTTATTACCATCGGGTCGTCCTCATCTGGATCGGGAGCGTGGAAATCCTCATTCGTAAACGTGATTGGCGGCATAGAGCGCTTTCTCACATCTACCCTGTGGACACTTTTAAGCTCCCTCAGGTTTCTCTTCCTCGCAAACACCGACGACCCTCCCGCAAAATTGCCCGAAATGGTGTTTATCGTTCCTCGCAACGATCGGTCATGGCTGCGACTTCTACTCCGCCTACGGTCGGGACGCCTGTCCTCTCTCCTATCACTTCGCTCCACCCTAGCCCTCCTGGGTGGACTTCTCGTCTTTCGTTCCTCCTTAACAAACTTCCTCAGATGACCCGCTCGGATCAGTTCTTCCACCTTATCCTTCAACACCGTGCAGTCCTCGGTGTTATGCCCTATGTTTAGATGATAGGTACAATGTTTAGTTCCATCTGCCTTGGGTGATGACCGGGAGGGTCTTACCTTTATCAGATCTGCATTCAGGGCCTCTTCCAACACTCTAGCCCTTGGCGTGTTCAGCGGGGTGTACCTTTCGTACCTAGCCCCTTTCGGGCCATCTCTGTACCTCTGGCCCTTCGACCGCTCGTCCGGTACGAACGGTTTCTTGCCCTCCTTTTTCTCCTGCCCTAAACTCGCGCTTTGCTCTTGTTGTCTCCTCTGGACTGCCCTCATTTCTTCTATTCTGATGAACCGAGCGGCCCTCTCTTGAATTCGTCTAGGGTTAACGGGGGCTCTACAAACAAGTTATTGGCAAATGGGGAAGGCCTTAACGCAGTAGCCAGAGTACTGATAGTAAACTTCTTGCCTACTCCCCTTACTTGTCGTGCAGTTCTATTGAACCTATCCATGAAGTCCCTGAGACTCTCTCCTTTCTCCTGTTTTATGTTAGTTAACTCCAGATACATCAAATTTTGCGCCCTACCAGCCGAAAACTGTCGCTCGAACATATCTCTTAAAGTGGCAAAGTTATTGATGGTTCGAGGCCTCAACGAGTGGAACCATGATAACGCTTCTCCCTTTATTGACAAGGAAAAAACTCTGCACCACACATTCTCCCTAGGCGAGTAAATAGTCATGGCGTCAACAAAGGATCTCAAATGCTCCTCCGGATCACCTGACCCATCATACTTCTCCAAGGTCGGGAATGCTCTCTCCGGAATCTGCTCTTCCATGATTGCAGCTGTGAACGGATGCAACGCTCTTGCCCGACCGGCTGGGGCCGGACGGTTTGCGGTCCGTTGCGAGCCAACCTCACTCTGCTCCTCTCTCTGATAATAACTATCAGGAATGGGATATGTGTCCTCTTCTGAGTCTGGCTCGGTTTTTGGCATCTCTACAATTGGCAGTGTTTGGGCGCGTGCGGAAGATGGACGATTAGCTTGTGCCCCTCTGGCCGCATCACGCTCAGCCCTAAGGGTTTCAATTTCCACCTACATTGCCTCCATTCTCCTTCTCATCTCCTGTAAAAACGATGTCGGGTCTTGCTCCATCCTTACAGTCGTAAAGGTTGTCTTCAACGATCCTCGGCCCCACGGTGGGCGCCAAAATGTTTCTGCTGAATAGGACCGGGGAAAACTCCTGCTGCCTCTGCCCGGAAACACTCCTCCTCACCTGATCGGTCCTTCTACCTTCGCTCTCCTCGCACTTGTTCTCAACGCAAATGGGTTGACCTGCAGCAAACACTCTGACGCTCAAGTCAGAATGGGCTCTTGCAAGTCTATATAATTATCAAAGAACAGAGAGTTTACATTCTCCTTTGACTGCTATTTATATGATTTCAGAGAATATTACCCATTAATTTACCTTTTAATGGCTTTCAATGCACATCTTAAATACTCGACAATGACCGTTACCTCATTAACTACACATTCATGAGCCTTCAACTGCTGTCTCCAGCCCACAGTTTTAGACATCTGTCCGACCGGACATATTACGCTTAATAGATCCGATCGGACATATTAGGCCGGAACACCCGATCGGACATATTAGCCTTACTTCCACCTGCTCGGCATTGTCCAAACCTTCTTGATCGGGTGCCCGTCCTCGATAGTAACATAAACTATATTCTAATCTTATTTAAATTCCAAATACATGGAGAAAGATTCAGAAACTTTAGTTAACCAACTTCAATTATTCAAAAGTAAATAAATAAAAGAAACCATTAAAAAAAAATAACTGAAGTTACCTAAAAAAATTTTTATACCAACACTCCATTCTCTCTAAATTCAATACTCCATTCTCTCTAAATTCAATAATATGAATCCTATAAATATAATTATTAGTCATGTTACTATAATATTCAGTAATATTTTCACAATAATGTCATCATCGCTGTGGTTTTAAAAATATAAAAAGTAAATTCTTAATCTTACAAAATCGGTTTATAAAATAAGATTTGTATCCACCTATATATTATAAATTGACTATGTCTCTAATCGATATAGAACTTACAAATATTTGTCCATTCCCGTCAGATTTTTCCATTTACTACATCTTTCATTTAATTTGTTTAGAGTTGTTTTAAACGTAATTAACATACCAAAATCATAAATTTAATCAAGAAGTGGTTAAAAAAACATTTTCCAATTTCTTAAGCGTTGTGGGTAAGACATAAATTTTGGGGTTTGTGGTTTGATACACCATTAAGAAGCAAACATGAGTTTATTATTAGAAATCCAAATATGGTGAAGATCATTGGAAAGTTAAAGTCAAAGAGATGGTGGAATGTGAAGTTTGGGCATCATAGGATGTGGTCTGAAATCCAGCATAGCCCTTTACAAATCGAAATTTGCCAGTTCCAGAGACTACAGAGAGTTCTCTGTACTTCTCAGACTGACGACTAACGCCTTGGATCTCTATACTGCTACCACTGTACTGCAAGTTCGTAAACACAATTGAAAGTGAAACAAACATATTGGCCCCATCCTGGGCCGACACTACAAGCAGGCCTTGGGCCCGGCCCACTACAGAGGAAAATTGGTTTGGGCTCACCATGACAGGGTCGTCCACTGCAAATATGGTTCCGAATTGGTGGAAGGACCAATCTTTTCCGGTGAGGCCAATGATCGGAGAAACGGTTGAGTTGGGTCCTTTTACTGTTTCTTGGAGATACAAAACCATGGTTTTTGGAAGAGACTCTTGGGCTTCAGTTACGTAAAGCACTGTTGTGGATAGCAAGAGTATTGAGAAGGAGAAGAATTTGGATGATGCCATTTCTTTTGTTATTACTGATGTTTGAGATGAATTTTGAATTGTGAAGTTTGAGGGGATTTATAGCAGAGTTAAAAATTACGTTTAAAGCAGAGGCTGTTTGTTTAATGATTTCTCATTCCATGAGTTATGTGAGTCAAAGTTAATGGTAACAATAAAAAAGAAGGTAAAAAGAGCATAGGCTATATCTTTTTTCTCTTGTTAAACGTATCTGAAGAATCAACATCTGTCACGTGAAATGAGATGTGCTAGGGCTCACTAGTAACTGTAAATCGTAATGATTGTGAGAAGCATTTATAAGACCAATGGTCATTTCATTCCCTTTTCACGTTGTTTTAGAAACGGTTTTCTTTAAAAAAACAAAACAGTTTCAGCTACAATTTCTCATTCAACATCAGTTAGTTTTTTCCGTTCAAAATCACTTTATTTTTGAAAAAGATTAATTAAAAATAAACCAAAATCAGTTCACGACGTTTTCTGTTTTCGGACAATGGTGTTTTCCGACTAGAACTAATGGGGAAAACGTTTTTATCCTTTCAAAATCATGATTTTGAACCAAAAGCCTATAATTATGGACCTGCCCATCAAGTCTTTTGTTTTACAACTTTAAAAAACTAAAGACGGTTTCTAAAATGACAAATCAAATGCACTTATAGATATAAAATTAAAATAGATACACAGATAGGTGATAATTTAATCTACAAAATTTCATAAAAGAAAATAATGCCAATTTAAACAAGACATTGAATTAGTAAATGGTTAAAGTAGACTCTGTGAAACGAAGTAAATTCACCACTCTTATAATCATAACATTATCTAATTCGATTCATCTACATTGATTTTCCCAGTTATGAATATAATAACTCAAAAATCAATTTTGAAAATGAATATTGATCATCTTATCATTAGGAAGAATATGAGTATAGGCTAATAAACTCATACATAATATATGAACAGCTTAAAGTGCACCAAGTTCATTCAATCTAGGATTGATATGTTTCAAACTCTTAGTATATACAAATGTGAAGTACGAGGCATTCAAACAAGAGTTAAA